>NC_080683.1:23283757-23588180 GCF_030445035.2 Dasypus novemcinctus
CAATGTCAAGCATCTGTCCCTGCAGCACCACCCAAGACAACTCCAAATCCTGAAAATGCCCCCATATCATATCTCTTCTTCCCTCTCCCTACCGTCAGCAGCTACCACGGCTACTTTCTCCACATCAATGCTACAATTTCTTCCATTACTAATCACAATAGTTCCACAGCAGAACACCAGTAAGTCCGCTCTAATCCATACTCTATTCCTCCATCCTGTGGACCCTGAGATGGTTATGTCCAGTCCCCTTCTACATCAAAAGCGGATTTAGATTCCACATGGATGATGGATGCAATCCACCTGCTTGCAGCTGTAGGCACTCTTGGCTCCCTGGTGTAGTGATTGACCTTCTTCACCTCCCTGTTAGCTGGCCAGGGTAAGTCCAGTAAACCAGAGGGTAGGAGTTGCAAGTCTGCTGAGGCTCAGGGCCTGGCCTCATGGACAGTCCAGAGATTCAGGTCTCCTGAGTATACACCAACCCCAATGCCAACCACAGGTCCGGTAAAAGTAACAGAAGAGGCATATGTAGGAAGGTCATATCTGAGTCCAACTCCATCACACTCAGGAACACAAACTCCAAAGTAGGGCCAACTGACATGGCCCTGAGCTCCAGAGCCATCTGCCATGACCATAGAGCCTGTGGGTTTCTGTAGCCCTCAGGAGAACCAGTACGTGGTTTCTATCTACTTTGACTGTCTTTGGTAACCTGCTGAGGCGTGCATAAGCATTACCCCTCTGATGACTTCCCGACTCTTTTTGGGGTACTGATAGGCATATAGACTCATTTGTCTTTTCTATTTCTCCCTTTTATCCAAAGTCAAAAAGCAGTTTTTAACACCTGATATTACATGTAGGCCGAGATATTCTGCTGGTCTCAGTTGACCCTTTGATTCAAGGTCTTTTTCTAATTACATCATCACTTGGTGCTTGGTAGTAATCCCTCAGTGCCAAGGAGGCTAGATTCTTTTTTTTTTAATTTTTTTTTTTTTTTTTTTAAGATTCTTGATCCATTTGGAGTTAATTTTTGTATAAGGTGTGAGATAGTGGTGTGATGGTTAGGCTATTGTGTTAACTCGGCCAGGTAAAGGTAATTGTTTCCACTTGTTTGGTCAAGGAAGCACTGGAGTAACTGTAATACAAGGGCATTTATGGACTTTAGTCACTACTGACTTTACTGCAGTGGAAAATCATAGATAACTGGTTATATCAATCAGGGAGATTGCCATCAGCAATTAGTGATGCTTAACCCAATCAGTTGAATGCCCTAAAAGGGGAATTGATTCCAGCATTGAGAGAATTTCCCAGCTTGTCTTTGGACATCAACTTCTTCCAGAACTCATCAAGAACCTTCATTGGACTTACGTTGCAACCCCTATTTGCAGCCTGCCTGTGGAACCTGGACTTGTGCATCCCCACGGTCACATGAGAGACTCTTAAAAAATCGCATACTATCAACAGGTATGTCTTATTGATTCTGTTTCCCTAGAGAACCCTGACTAATAATACACCTTGGTACCAGGAGTGCTTCTTGAGGAACAGAGTCTTAAACATGGGGTGTCTGAGAAGGTTCTGGGAGTTTTGCAATTGTCTCTCTACTCTAATTGGATTCAAGAATACTGACAACTCCCTTTCCAATAATGAGGAAGCTGTTAACAGTCCATGGTGCAAGGTGGAAATTGAGATATGCAAAATAGCATCATCACTGGATTCCCCTACTTCCATGCTCATAAGAAGCAAGGATCTGGGTAACAATGTTTACAACACCTAAACAGAGTTTTGTGGAGTGAAATGGTATAATGAAGTTGGGTGGTTTCTCCTAGATACTCTGGATACTGTTACAAAAGAAAGAGATGAGTTAAAGGCTTCAAATTTGAAGCCTAAACACTGAACAGATGATGCAAAAGTTTCTATGTGTGCTCTGAAAGAAAATCTTGTCTCTGTAGCTGCAGTCTTGAAATATCTGAGAACCAAACACAGGCTCTCCTTGTATGAGTAGTGGAGTAACAAAGGAAACTAAAATCTCAACCCTGCAGGTTTTCTGCATTTAAAATGAAGGCATTGATTGGAAAAGAGTGGAATCCAGAGAATTGGGATGGAGACATATGGGATGACGATCATATTGATTGAGACACTGGAACCCTGAATTCTGCTGAGACCTTACCAGATAAGCCTGCGATGGCCTGCCCTGTCCAGACCACACCTTGTCAACCTTGTGTCATCCAGCCTCCAGCCTGCCCCAGGGAGTCTGAAACAACTTTCAGCCCTAAGGAGGGTACCAGCCAAATGGAAGCCTGCACTGCCAAGCCTCTGGCCTGCCCCAGGGAGTCAGGACCTCCTCCCAGCCCTGAGGCAGGTACCCGCCAAACTCCAGCTTGCACTGTTGAGCCTCCAGTCTGCCCTGAGGAAGCTGTCTTCCAACCCCTGCCTGAAGAGATTAATCCAGTCTCACCAGAAGAAAAAGCAAGGGATTGCCCTGAAGTTAGTAGCTTGCAAGGCATTTCTAATCCTTTTCCTTACCCACCCCCACCACCTCTCTTGACTTTGAGACCTATAACTAGACTAAAATCTCAACAAGACCCCAAAGGTGAAATACGAAGTGTGATCCATGAGGGAGTAAGGTATACTCAGAAAGAACGGCATAAGTTTTTCAACTTATATAGAGAGAAATCAGGGGAATATGTGTGGGAATGAATACTAAGGGTATGGAATAATGGCAGAAGGAATATAAAGTTGATCAGGCTTAATTTATTGACATGGACCCACTAAGCAGAATTTCTGGATTTAACGCTGTAGCTTGAGGGGTTAGAAAGGGTTCTAACAGTTTGTTTGGGTGACTGATTGAAACATTGGCCAAAAGATGGCCTAGCATGTCTGAGGTTGAGATGCCCAATTTGCCCGTAGTAGAAGAGGGAATTCAAAGGATTGGGGAGATTGGAATGCTTAAATAGATTTACCATTTGAGAGCTGTCCATCCACCCCAGGAAGGTCCAGAGGACACACCTTTGACCAGGACTGTGAAGAATCAATTTGTAAGAGTAACTCCATCTTAGAGCTCTGTGGTTGTTCTTCTCTAATCCAGATATTACTGTAGGAAGGTCTGTGATGGACTTAGAATTCTTAAATATTATGGGGATGATTGAATGTCAGTCTGGTAAAAGTATCCACAGTGAATCGCCAAAGTCAGGGTGGGTGCGGCTACGGCAATGAAAGGCAGATTCAAAAAAGCACTCAAAAAAGTCTGAGCCACATAGAGTATGGCATTGTCTAATACATCATGAGGTACCTAACAGTGAAACAGATGGGCAATCTACTAAATTTCTTCTGGACCTGTGTAGACAGAAGAGTGAATGAAACCATAACTCAAATTACAGATGCAGAGAATCACAGCTCCTTAATCAATTCCCAGACATGAGACAGGTTACAAACCTGGGAACCCCTTGAATGAGGAGGAGGCAGGTGTCCTTGGGGAAGGATCCTGTTAAGCTGCCCAAAATTTATCTTAATCTTCCTCCCACCTTTCCCCAAGGAGATCTACAGCCTTTACCAGAGTAACTGCACTGGGGAAAAGGAAATGAGCAGACATTTTGGGGATTATTAAACACTGACTCAGAAGTGACATTAATTCCAGGAGACCCAAAACATCACTGTGGTCCACGAGTCAGAGTAGGGGCTTATGCAGGTCAGGAGATTAATGGAGTTTTAGCTCAGGTCCATCTCACAGTTGGTCCAGTGGGTCCCTGAACCCATTCTGTGGTCATTTCCCCAGTTCCAGAATGCATAATTGGAATAGACATACTCAGTAACTGACAGAATCCCCACATTGGATCCCTGACTTGTGGGGTGAGGACTATTATGGTTGGAAAGGGCAAGTGGAGGCCACTAGAACTGCCCCTACCTAGCAAAATAGTAAACCAAAAGCAATACCACATTCCTGGAGGGATTGCAGAAATTAGTGCCACCACCTAGGACTTGAAGGATGCAGGGGTGGTGATTCCCACCACATCCCCATTTAACTCTCTTATTTGGCCTGTACAGAAAACAGATAGAGCTTGGAGGATGAGAGTAGATTATCATAAACTTAACCAGGTGGTGACTTCAATTGCAGCAGCTGTCCCAGATGTGGAATCATTGCTTGAGCAAATCAACAAGTCCCCTGATACCTGGTAAGCAGCTGTTGATTTGGCAAATGGTTTTTTCTCAATTGCTATTAGTAAGGACCACCAGAAACAGTTTCCTTTCAGCTGACAAGGCCAGCAGTATACCTTCACTGTCTTGCCTCAGGGGTATATCAATTTTCCAGCCCTATGTCATAATATTGTCAGCAGGGATCTTAATCATCTCTCCCTCCCACAAGACATCACACTGATCCATTATTTTGATGATATCATGTTGATTGGACCAAGGAGCAAGAAGTAGCAAAGACTCTAGACTTATTACTAAGGTATTTGCATGAGAGAGGATGGGAGATAAATCCAACTAAAATACAAGGTCCTTCCACCTCAGTGAAATTTGTAGGTGTCCATTGATGTGGAGCATGTCTAGATATCCCTTCTAAAGTGAAGGATAACCTGTTGCATGTGGCCCCACCTATTACCAAAAAAAGAGGCACAATGCTTAGTTGGTCTCTTTGGATTTTGGAGAAAACACATTCCTCATTCGGGTTGCTACACTGGCCCATTTACCCAGTAACCAGAAAAACTGCTAGTTTTGATTGGGGAGTAGAGCAAGAAAAGGCTCTACATTAGGTCCAGGCTGCTGTGCAAGCTGCACTACCACTTTGGCCATATGATACAGCAGATTCAATGGTGCTTTCAAGCAGCATCCACTCTATGATGCTGATTCTCCCATAACCAAGATCCATGGGTCCAGAAATCAAGGGGTGGAAATGGGAGTTGCACCACTCACTATTACCCCTAGTGACCCACTAGGAAAATTTTTGCTTCCTGTCCCAGCAATCTCAAACTCTGCTGTTCTACAGGTTTTAGTCCCAAAAGGAGGAGTACCATCACCAGGGAACACAACAATGATTCCATTAAACTGGAAGTTAAACTGCCACCTGGCCACTTTGAGTTCCTCTCACCTCTGAGTCAACAGCCAAAGAAGGTAATTACTGTAGTGGATGGGGTGATTGATCCTGAATATCAAGGGGAAATAAGACTACATCTACATAACGGGGGTAAAGAAGAGTTTGCCTGGAATACAGAAGATCCTCTAGCGCATGTCCTAGTACTGTTATGTCCTATGATTAAAGTCAATGGAAAATTGCAACAACTCAATCCAAGCAGGACTAACAATGGCCCAGAATCTTCAGGGATGAATGTTTGGGTCACCCCACCAGGTAAAGAACCACGGCCAGTTGAAGGGCTTGCTGAGGGTAATGGAAACATAGAATGGGTAGTGGAAGAAGCTAGCAATAAATATGAACTTCGACCACGTGACCAGTTACAGAAATGAGGACTATACTGGCATGAATCTTTCTTCCTTGTTTCATTATGATGATGATTGTGTATATGTACACAAAACAAATTTCTTTGTCTTCTTCCCCAAAGTTTCCCCTTATCATACAACAAGTTGTATCTGTTTCATGTCATATTTGAGGGTGTCAAATTTGAGAGTGTATATTACCCAAAAACTTACATCCTATTCTGCATGGAATTAATGTGTTTCCAGTTGTACACAGGAAAGTTGAACATTGTTAGGTGGAAATATACATATATGCATATCTGTTATTGTTTTTACTTAGAGACTAAGTATGGTTTAAGGTAATGTGTATGGTTACCGAATTGACAAAAGGTGGATTGTGATGGTTAGGCTATTGTGTCAACTCAGCCACGTAATTGTGCCCAGTTGGTTGGTCAAGCAAGCACTAGACAAACTGTAATACAAGGGCATTTATGGACTTTAGTCACCACTGATTTTACTGCAGTGGTAAATCATAAATAGCTGGTTATAGTTACATTAATTAAGGAGATTGCCATCAGCAATGAGTGATGCTTAAACCAATCAGTTGAGAGCCTTAAAAGGGGAAGTGATTCCAGCATTGAGAGAGAATTTCCCAGCTCTTGTCTTTGGACAGCCAACATCTCCCAGAACTCATCAAGAACCTTCATTGGACTTTCATTACAGCCCCTGGTTGCAGCCTGCCTGCAAAACCTGGACTTGTGCGTTCCCACAGCTGTGTGAGAGACTCATCGAATCGCATACTATTGACAGATATCTCTTGTTGATTCTGTTTCCCTAGAGAACCCTGAATAATATACTCATCTTCTTTCTTTCTTTTGGATATGTATATCCTGATTTCCCAGGGATATTTGTTGAATAGACTGCTCTGATCCAGCTGGATGGGTGCAGCAGCCTTGTCAAAAATCACTTGACTATTGGTGTGAGGGTCAAATTCTGAGTTCTTGATTTGGTTCCACTGGTCAATCATCTGTCTTTATGCCAGTACCATACTGTTTTTACCACTGTAGATAAGTAATATGCTTTAACGTCATTAAGTTAGAGTTCTCCAACTTACTTCTTCTTTTTAAAGACATTTTTGGCTGTTTGGAGCCTCTTACCCTTCCAAGTAAATTTGGCTTGGATTTCTCCAAAAAAGGATGTTGGGATTTTTATTGGGATTGTGTTGAATCTCTAAATCAGTCTGGGTAGAAATGACTTCTTAAGGATATTTAGTGTTCTAATCCATGAACCACAGAAAGTCCTTCCATATATCTAAGCCTTCTTCAGTTTCTTTTAGCAATGTTTTGTTTTTCTGAATACAAGTCCTTTATGTCCTTGGTTAAGTTTATTCCTAAATATTTGATTATTTTAGTCACTATTGTAAGTGGAATTTTTTTCTGACTTCCTCTAAGATTGCACAGCAGCAGCATATAGAAACATTATTGCTTTTTTCCATATTAATCTTGTATCCTGCCATTTTGCTGAACTCGTCTATTAATTCTAATAGCATTGTTGCATATATTTTTTCTAAATATAGGATCATACCATCAGTGAATAGTGAAAGTTTTACTTCTTCATTTCCTATTTGGGTGCCTTTTATTTATTTATTTATCTAGTCTAATTGCTCTAGCTAGAAAGTCTAGCACAATATTGAATAATAATTGTGAGGTTGAGCATCCTTGTCTTATTCCTGATCTCAGTGGGAAATTTTTCAGTCTTTCACCGTTGACTACAATGCAAGCTGATGGTTTTTCACATATGCACTTTACCATATTGAGAAAGCTTCCTTCTATTTTTTGGAATTATTTTTTTAATCAAGAAAAAGTACCATATTTTGTCAAACATCTTTCTGCATCAATCAAGAGGATCATGTTTTTCTGCAATTTATCAATGTGGTTTAGATTTTCTTAAATTGAGCCACCCTTGCATTTTCTTACATTGAACCACCATGCATACCTGGGATAAAACCTACTTGATCATGGTGTATACCACTTGATCACGGTGTATAATTCTTTTAAAGTGCTTTCGGACTCAGTTTGCAAATATTTTGTTGAAGATCTTTGAATCTGCATTCATTAGGGATATTTGTCTGTAATTTTCTTGTTTTTCAGAGTAACTTTATATGGTTTTGGTATGAGGATGATGTTGACTTCTTGAATGAGTTTGTTAGTACTCTTTCCTGTTCAATTTTTTTGGAAGCACTTGAGGAAGATAGGTGTTAGATTGTCTTTGAATGATTGTAGAATTCATCTTTGAAGCCATCTGGTCCCAGGCTTTTCATCTTTGGGAGGTTTTTGATGACTGTTTCAATCTCTCCACTTGTGATTAGTTTGTTGAGGTCTTCCCTTTCTTCTAGGGTCAGTGGTTCATGTGTTTCTAGGAATTCATCCATCTCATCTATGTTGTCTAGTTTTTTGGAATACAGTTGATCATAGTTTCCTCTTATGATCTCTCTTATTTCTGCAGGGTCAGTGGTAATGTCCCCCTGGTCATTTCTGATTTAATTGATTTGCATCTTCTCTCTTTCTCCTTTGTCAGTCTAAGGATTTGCTGGTTTTGTTGACCTTCTCAAAGAACCAACTTCTGTTTTTTTTTATTCTCTCTATTGCTTTTTGTTGTTGTTGTTGATTTCATTTATTTCCAATCTGATCTTTATTATTTCTTTCCTTAGGGTTGTTTTTGGATTAGTTTGATCTTTTTCTAGTTCCTCCAGGTGTGCAGTTAGGTCTTCAATTTTAGCTCTTTCTTCTGTTTTCATGTAAGCATAGAGGACTATGAATTTCCCTTTGCAGTGTCCTGGAGGTTTTGATTTGTTGTGTTCTCCTTTTCATTCATCTCAAGATATTTTCTGAATTCTCTTGCAATTTCTTCTTTAACCCATGAATTATATAAAGGTATATTATTTAATCTCCTTATATTTATTTTTTTAAAGATTTATTTCTCCCCCCTTCACCCCCCACCCCAGTTGTCTGTTCTCTGTGTCCATTTGCTGTGTATTCTTTGTCTGCCTCTGTTGTCAGCGGCACAGGAATCTGTGCCTCTTTTTTGTTACATCATCTTGCTGCGCCAGCTCTCTGTGTGTGCGGCACCATTCCAGGGCAGGCTGAAATTTCCTTTGCACTGGGTGGCTCTCCTTATGGGGCGCACTCCTTGCATGTGGGGCTCCCCTACGCAGGGGACACCCCTGCGTGGCACAGCACTCCTTGTGCACATCAGCACTGTGCATGGGCCAGCTCCACATGGGTTAAGAAGGCCCAGAGTTTGAACCACGGACCTCCCATTTGGTAGACGGATGCCCTATCCACTGGACAAAGTCCACTTCCCTCCATATATTTATGAATTCCCCATTTTTCCATTCATTATTGGTTTCCAGCTACATTCTGTTATAATCAGAGAAAGTGTTTCGTATAATTTCAATCTTTTTAAATTTACTGAGACTTGTCTTGTGACCCAACATGTGGTCTATCTTGGAGAAAGATCCATGAGTACTTGAAAAGAATGTATATCCTTCTGTTTTGGGGCACAAAGCTCTAGAGATGTCTGCTAAGTCTAGATAATTTATCATATCATTCAAGCTCTGTTTCTTTATTTATTCCTGTCCAGATGTTCTAACCAATACTGAGAGTGGTGTATAGAAATATCCAACTATCAATGTAGAGACATCTATTTCTCCCTACATTATTGCCAATGTGTGCCTCATATAGCTTGGGGCACTCAAGCTAAGTGCATAAATAGTTAGTATGATTATTTCTTCTTGGTGAATTGCCCCTTTTGTTAATATATAATGACCTTGTTTATCCCTTATAAGAGTTTTGCATTTAAAATCTATTTTGTCTGATATTAATATTGTTACTCCAGCTCTTTTATGGTTACTTTTTGCATGGAATATCTTCTTCAAACTTTCACTTTTCACACACGAACAAGAAAAGAAAAAGCTGATATATGGAACCACCTCCAAATTAAACACTTTTGCCTTTCAAAGGATTTTGTCACAAAGTGAAAAGGCAGCCGACTCAATGTGAGAAAATATTTAGCAATCACATATCCCAGAAGGGTTTAATATTCACGACATAAAAGTTATCATACAACTCAACAATAAAAAGACGAACTACCCAATTAAAAAATGGACAAAAGTCTTGAAGAGACAATTGTCCAAAGAAGAAATGCAAATGGCAAAGAAACAAATGAAAAATTGTTGAACAACAAATCTAGTTATTAGAAAAATGCAAATTAAACTTATGAGATATCACATTACACCTATTAGACTGGACATTATTAAAAAGCCAGAAAATTATAGATGTTGGAGAGAATATGGAGAGATAGGAACACTTATTCATTGTTGGTGGGAATGTAGAATGGTATAGCTACTGTAGAGGATTGTTTGGCAGTTTCTAAGAAGGTTGAATAAACACTTCCCATGTGCCCTGGCAATAACATTACTAGGTATATACCCAGAAGAACCGAGAGCAGAGACAGGAACAGACATCTGCACACCAATGTTCATAATGGCATTATTCACAATTGCCAAAAGTTCGAAATAACCCAGGTGTCCAACAACTGATGAATGAATAAAGAAATTGTGGTGTATACACATGATGAAATATTATACAATGGTAAGAAGAAATGAAGTCCTGAAACATGTGACAGCATGGATGAAATTGGAGGACGTTATGCTGAGTAAAGCAAGCCAGACATAAAAGGACAAAAACTGGATGATTGTGTTAGTACGAACTAAATATATTATGTAAACTCACAGAATTAATAATTGGAATATGGGTCACTAGAAATACAATGAGGGCAGAGATAGAAAGCTGAGGATTAATCCATACAGAATTGGATAAAAGGGTATTTGTAAATCTTTGGACATGAATGGAAACGATGAGAGCACATCATGGTGTTTACCAGCAGAGCTATCACATGGGTATGACAGTGGTTGAAAGGGACAGTCTAAGGACATTTATATAGAAGGAAAGCTAAAAAGTATAATATGGGACTCTATAACATAGTGAAACCTCCTGTGAAATACGAATATAGGTGATATTGCATATATGACTGTTTGACAAAATATAAATGCAAATAAACTAGAGAGAGGGAAGCAGAATAGCAGTTATATACTGTAGGGGAAGCACAGAGAGATTGAAAGATGATGGGTTTGGTTGGTTGGTTGGTTTTTGTCTTTTAGTATTATTATTACTGAAATAATGAAAATGCTCTAAAATGACTGAAGTGATGAATACACAACTACATGATTATATTGAACACCATTGATTGTACACTTTGGATGGATGTATGCTTTATTAATATGTATCAATAATATTGATTTGTTTTAAAAAAACAAACAGCTTTTTAAGCTGGTAGCAGTTGTATAGACCCAGACTGAGGCTGAAGTGTTAGAAGATTTGGTAGAAACTTTTTCAAGATATTAGTATGTTGGCTGCTTCTTAGTCTTTTTGACATTATGCATTAACTATTTACTATCTGCAAACTTTATCCTAAGTATTTGCTTGGATTATCTCATTTAACGTTCAAAATAACTGATGACACAGGAACAATTGTTATCTCCATTTTACTGAAGAGGAGACTGAAGCACGTTTCTGTTAGGACCTATACAAAAGAGAACAGCCTAGACGGAAATTTACCTGACAGAAATTACAAAAGGACAAATATTCACTTTTTACAGAGGGATCTTTTGTCTATGCCAAGCAGTCAAAGTTAACTGAAAATCAGGTAATATGAGAATTTCTATAAGTGGAAAAACTGAATTTTCTGCTTATGGTGGCTTGGAGTGATGTACCCCAGAAAAACATCCTCTCAATCTTAGTCCATTCTTGTGGATGTGAACCCACTGCAAATAAGACCCAGGCCCTTTTGATGAGGTTACTTCAGTTGAGGTGTGGCCTCCCATGAATCAGGATGGGTCACAATCCTGTTATCAGATGCTTTAGAGAAAAGGCCACAGAGAAACTACAGGAAGTCGGAAGTCAACTGAACCCAGAAGAGAAAGAAGACTCTGTCATGGGTATTGCCATGTGACAGAATAGACAAGGAACCCCAAAGAGATTGCCAGCCAACCAGAAGATATTTATCTTGGAGGGAAATGAGGTTTCTAGCCTCTGAAACCAGGATCCAATAAATTCCTGTGTAATGCCAACAGCAGCTGAGAAACAATTACAATAGTCATTTTATTTCTATTTCTAACCTGTCCACACCAGCATTCAATAGCAGTTCTTTTTGTATCCAAAACTGATAGATTTTTGTCCTAATTCATCAGCCACTAGATTATGAATCTCTTCTTGAACTCATCCTGCATGCCCCACCACAGCCAGCTTGGAACATGCCATTAATTCAAATCATATATGGGTCTTGTTGTGACATCTCTGACTTGTTAGCTGTACCATACCTACAAATAGGGAATAGATGAGCCTTAATGTAAAAACAGGTTGGAGACCAAACTGACCAGTCCCTTGGTTGTGCTCTTCTCCTCCTCTCTTGGTTCTTCACAAGTTTTATTCTTTTTATCCCAAACTGTGTATGGAATAAAGTAGATACTTTATCATTATAGGATATTTGAATAATTTCAGATATTAGGTTCAAAAGTTTGACATGTATAAAAACAATTAGTTGGATTTAGCTTCTGGTAGAAACCATCTCAAACAATTTTACTAAGCTCGTTTATAATTATATTTACCAAATATCCATGTATATATACCATTACAATTACATTCAGACAGGGATAAAAACTACTACTTATGTCCCCAGAAAGAAAAAGGTGAAGTATAACTGTAGGGAAAAAATCTTTTCAAATATTCTCACACTGTGAGCCTATTATAAGTGCAAAAAGATTAAAGATATAGCATAAAGATGTGTATTTAAATTACTACAAATAACCGTTTAACTGGGGCTGCCTAGGGTACATCAGTAGCCCCTAAATGATCAAAGGCTATTGCTGCAGGCAAAGTTCAAAACCACCTGCTTGTATAAAGAACTTTAGATGACAGCACTGATATCATGCATGTATATTGATACTTCTTGAAACAGCGATTTTTTAAAAAATCTATCCAAAACTGACAGAAGGCAAACAGATTGAGAGTTAAGTTTGTTATGCTGCTAGCAGCTCATCCCTTTGTCTAGTGTAGAAACATGAGAATGATATTTCATGAATCTCTTACCCTGTCATTGTTATTTACAGGAAGAAAAATATTCAGGTTATATTAAAGCTTAAATGGGTGTATTTTCATTCACTCCAGATAATGCCAAACAAAACTGAAATGGGATAGAATTATATTCTGAACCAAGTCCACCTGACATCCTGCTTTGAATGAAAAGCTGTAGTAAATTAGATACACCATATTTTATTATTTTTCTGCCACTCACAGAAAGAAGTATGCATTACATCAAACTTGACTCAGTGACCCATACATATATGTATAATTGAAGCAAAAGTTATATAAAACAAATACTTACTTGTGCTTTATGTAACACACTGCAACCTATTTTATACTATTCTGTTCTTTTTCATTTTTCATATGTGTGTCCCAACTTGACTTACTAATGATTTACATGAAAAGATAAATGGCCATCAATTTGTCAGATTCCTACTCCTGTCATTTACATGGCAACAGGGATAGAACCAATGGAAAGTTGCTTCAGTAAAAGACTATCAGCCATCAAGGAAACCACAGGAAATAGTTAACTTGAAAGTTTTCCTTCAGTCAGGCAGATTCTTCCACCAAATCAATTTTTTCTTCTTCCAAAGCTCATAGTAATATCACTTATCCCAGTCTCCCTTGCAGTTAGGTGTACTAGAGTGGAAGTAATCTACACCACTTCCAGGCCTGCCCGTAATTCTTTTCAGGCACAGTCCTACATCCTACATCCACTGACTCACTGCAGACTCGCACAGCAATTTGTAAAGCCAAGTGTTGAAAATGTCATACCCCAAGACGCCACTTCAAAAAGACATACCATCAATCATGAACACCAGTTCTGAACTTTACATAAGAGAGGAAGTAACTTCTATTGTGCTAAGTCCCCAAGATTTGGGGTTTTAACTGTTACAGCAGTTTTTTATTGTTACTTTAATGCATGCACAAGACACTTCAGAAAGTACTAAGAGTAACTTTCTAAATGGGAGACAATAAAAGGTCTTCCCCTTCAAGGATAAATACATGCTATGAAATGTCCTGGACATAAGGAGGAAGAGGTACCCACTTATTCAGAAATAATGCAGATTCCTTCCTATATGAACTCTTTTTAGTTGACTTTGTGTATTTTCTTTCATGGACTTTTCCTTTTCCATTACTTTATTTTACATCCTTACATAAAATCTTCACAAATCCATATCCCTGTCTCAGACTTTCTTCCAAATTCCAAATGTAAGCTCTTCTTGCCCTTCAGCAATCATACACGCATTTTACAGCAATGAAGAGATGAGAAAAGCAAATAAAGGGCAATGGTGAAAACTAGAATAGTTCGATTCCAGCACTGGCTAAGTGTGTATCCAAATTAGATACTCACTTGTCTAATATAGGATAGCCTCTCTTCTTTCCAGATCTAATCTCACATGCAGACGACTGTTTTATTTGAGCTTATTTTCCAAAATAAACTTCCCTAGTAGGAAGAGAATATGTTGACCAGTACTTCTCAGTATTCATTATTAAAGTGAGGTTCTGTTTTTTTTACTGTTGTCATTTTGTCCTTGGTGAATTTGGATATCATGAACCAGTTTTTCCAGGACCTGACATTCTTGAAAAAGACTATCACTATAAACCAAAGTCAGCAGGGTAGAGACACAAAATTTGTAACAAGGAGAAACTTTAACTTCTTTCTTCATCTGCATATGACCTGCTGTGCATTACATGAAAATTATCAAAACCTTGGTTGACAAAATGATTGCTTAAATATCAACCACCCCCCCACACATAAAATAAGTCTAAGAACAGTAAAGTAATGGTGAAAAAATACATTAACAGTGGGAATAAACTGTCTAATGAAGAAAGGTAGTGGAAATTTCTTTCTGGGGGTCTCTGTAAAAAGATGTACTGAGGTGGACAGAGCCTGGTCCAAATTTTTGTTCCAAACAATATTAATTTATAATTGAATATTTCTGGAACTCAGTTTTCTCATCAGCGAACTAGGTGTTCCTGAGTTAGAGTTTAAATTAGATTGGGTGCATACATTTTCTAGCATATAGCAGGTGTACAGTAAATAAACCATACAATCATTATAAACAGATAGTTTCTCATAGTTTCCTTTTCTTAATCATGTTTTTACTATGTTCCCAATGTTTTTTCTCACATCTGTCTTTCAGTTCACTAACAGATTCTTCTGTTCTGATAATCTGTTATTCAGTCTATTTATTTCTATATATATATTTTCTTTTCCAGACTTCCCAGGTTTTTGTTTGTTTTTTGTTTGTTTTTTTGAGGTGCCAGGGGCTGAACCCGGGACATCATATGTGGGAAGGCAGTGCTCAACCACTGAGCCACATCAGTTTTCCTGAGTTGGTTTTCTCATTTGTTCGCTTGTTGTTGTGTGTGTGTTTGTATTTTTTTTTAGAAGACATCAAGAACTGAACCTCCATGTGGGAGGTGAGCACTCAACTGCTTGAGTCGCATGTGCTCCCTCCAGTTCTTTATTCATAGTAACCTATAATTTCAATATGATTTATATATATGGGTTATGTTTCATTTTTATGCTGTATCATTTTAAACATACAATTTACAATTGTCTGAAGTTCTTGATCTTAAGAAAAATACACCTCCTGTTTAGCATGACTGTTTATTTTTTCTTCATGGAATATTCCCTAATATATTTTGTAACTGTTTGTTGTGAGATCATCAGCAATAAAGTTTTTTTTTGCTTTTCAGTTACTCATGTGTTGTTGTTGTTAGGGATGGGAAGTCCTGTTTCTCTAATTCATAAAAGTGTCCACTGCAAAGACATTCTGCATTTACTTTCACCAATAGTAATACTGAGGATCATTGCAAGTAGAGGACCCGTTTTGATGTTAACTTCTCTGCTTGGATTGCTATATACTTTTGCATTGTTCACCCTTTTTCCCTTGTGAGAGAATTTCTTTTTCCAGTCCAGAGCCTCAAATAGGTAAGAAGCTTCCAAAAGATAGAAATGACGAGTGCCCATTTCACATAGCATTTCCAGATCTGTACAGAGAGTTTGACTTCATCTCCTGAGCTTGCATGGGTCCTGGGTCTGTACCACCCACTCTTGTAAGGGCTATAATAGCCCATCATCTAGCTGTTAAGGCTAATATCTGGGTCCATCACTTACTCAGCCCTAACCCTTTGATCAGTTTTTATAACATCAACTTGCATTTCTACTGCCTAGGCTTTGAGATTTTGGGGTGTTTATTTCTCTTAGTAGGAGGAATTTCCCTTCTCTTTACTAAATTTGCAGGGAAATTAATGTTTTGGTTATATTTTACCCAGCATTGGTATGAGTTTATATTTGGAAGTTGCTCTATATGAATTTAGACTACCATGTTCTTAGAAAAATAAGTTTATTGTCCTTTATCCCAATTAGTAAAGTATCATAAAAAGTTTTGGTTAACCGTGGCTCCTGGTTAGGTAAATTCCACATAATTGAGAATTTCACTCTGATAAATAAATAGGGAATGAAGCAGATTTAGTAAACTGAAATATTGAATTCTATGGGTTAACTAACCATAAGAGAAAAACTGATGTATTGTAGTTAATCAAAATCAAAACTTCTGTTCATTCAAAGGCACTATACCTACTAGAATGGTTAAAATATTAAAAACTGAAAGTACCACCAAATTTTGTCGAGCAAATAGAGCAACAGAAACTCTCCTAAAAACTGCTGGTAGGAGTATAAATGGTACAACTGCTTTGGAAAATGGCTTGACAGTTTCCTATAAATTAATCATATATCTACCTCATGATCCAGCAATTCCACTCTTAGGTATTTATCCAAGAGAAAGAAAAACATATGCACCAAAATAACAGTACAAGAATGTTTCTTTCAACTTTATTTTCAAAAGTCAAAAAACATATAAACAACCTAAACTTCGACCAACAGGAGAACAGATAAACTTGGTTATATTCATTCCATACTACTCGACTCACAAAAATAAACTACTGATGTAGACAATAACATTCATGAATCTCAAAAATATTTCGTTCCATGAAAGAAAACAAGCACAAAAGAGAATAGATGCATTATATGAAGTTCAAAAACAGGTAAAACTAAATTATGGTACTAGAACACCAGGCTGCCTCTGGATGTGAGTGATATGGGGGGTTGAGTGGAAGGAGCTTTAAGGAACTTCCTGGGTTGATGGAAATATTCTAAGCTTGATTGGAAAGATGGCTACATTGGTATATACATTTGACAGAATTTGTTAAATTTCCCAGGTATAATACTATACTATTTGTAAATTTTATCTTAGTTTTTAAAAATAAATCTGTGTGATCAAGATTTGAGGCTAATTTTTTTTTCAATCTTATCAACATGGATAAGCAAGAATTTATTACTCTGGAATAGTTTTTCTAGACTTCCACTTAAGACAGAGGACCAGACTGAATGTTCTCTGCAAGTTTTATCTAGCCTTCAAGTTCTACATTGTTTCTCACGCCTTCTAAAGACAGCATAAAACTTGCTATTGTTTTGAGTAGTAGTTTAAAAAAGTAATCCTAAAAGAATTACATGACACCCAGCTATTTCATTCTTCCAAGTGAATGCCATGAAATAAAATGCCTACAGTGGCTAATGCTGCAGGCTCCCATGTAGTAGCTGAAACCTATATTATTTTCACCATCAACTATAAAGATTATGGAAGGTGAACTAAGAGACAACTCTGTTGCTGATATTTAAGACAGAACAGAACACAGCTTGCCCATCTGCAGCTCTCAAGTTTCTGTACTGCCGTCAGGAAGAACAGTGTGGGTTTTGTCAATAAGTTCAGCACATTTGGCATGGATATTTAATACATGCAGAGAGCAGAGATTTACAAAAAATTTATGTTATCCCAGTAAAGTCAATGGAAGTGCAACAGGAACACATTCCCTGAGGACCAAGTTCGTTCACACGTACTATAATCACAGAACCAGTTGGTGTTTCAACTACTTCACCTCTAGGAACAGACTGAGGAGCCTTTGAAAGCCTTTGTGAGATGCTACATGCAAAGGAGAGAAACAGGCAATGGAAAAAAAAAAAAAGATAAGGCAAATACATGGGAACAAACAACTCATACGAAGATCTGGTCATTAGTCGTGGGCTTAAGCTTAGTCAAAGATTTAGAAAATTTTTCTTCAAAACGTAAACTTGCCTCCGATTAAAGGAAAAGTGACTCTCTTGTTTCATTTTGATATCACCTCATCTGTTTTTACAGGATTCATTATATTTAAAAGGAGAATCAAGAAGATTGTACTGAGTTCCTAGGGCTGCTGTAACAATTTACCACAGACTTGGTAACAAAAGTTTATTCCCGCAAAGTTTTGGAGGCTGGAAGTCTGAAATCAAGGTGGTGCCAGGGCCATGCCCTCTGATGACCTGGAGGAAGAATACTTTCTTGGCTCTTCCTAGCTTCTGTTGGTTCCCAGTAACCTTTGCCATTCCTTTTCTTGTAGCTGCGTCACCACAGACTGCCTCCACCTTCACTTGGCCTTCTCCCCTGTCAGTCTCTGTTTTCTGTCTCTTCTCTAGAACCCCAGTCATTTGGGATTAAGGGACCCCTCCCCCCCACTCCAGTAAAACCTCATCTTAACTAATTACACCTGCATGACTCTCCAAATAAGGTCACTTTCTGAGATACTGGCATTTAGAACTTCAACATACCTTTTTGCAGACAAAACTGAACCCATAGCACAGGTGAAAAGAGCAGGCCATCCCTCTTCTCCCTCCTAAGATAACAGCATTTGGCAGTCTGTGTTAGTCTAACTCAGAAGATGGAGATTCAGAATGAAGAGATCTGCATCCTCACCCTGTCTCCCTGAGATGACATTACCTCATATAGGTGAGATTCTTCTTGGTTTACAAGGCACTTTCACACACATTGACTCATGCAGTCCTCACAGATACCCAGCGAAGGAGACATCCTCCCATTTTACTAATGCGAAAACTGAGTGATTTGCCTGGAGGGAAATACATTTAATACATCAGGAACTGTAGCTAAATCCAGAGCACTTCATATTACATAGCAGCAGGAGCTATTTATCATTATATATTTGAAAAAAAAATGACAGTGGCAGAAATGATCTCCATTACTCTGACTCTAGCTTGCTCTATGCTATTTTCAAAAATTGGATTAAGACTACTGTTGGATCCACAGGTACTATGAGCTCCATCTCCCAATTTTACCTTACATTCATTTACTTTTCTTCATTTCTTCCATTACCGTCTCAGTCTAAGTCACCTTTAATTCTCATCTGTACTTTACTTCTGCAATGCCTCTTAATTTTCTCTGCTACCACTTTTGTGTCTTCCAGTACATTCATCATTCAACACTCAGAGGAATATCATTAAAACATACATCCTATCATGTCTCTTGCCTTCTAAACACATTCAGAGAGCTCTGATTTTACCAGATTCCTTTCTGAGTCCCATAAATGTAGCTGACAATATTCTTCTTACCTTACTTGTAAAAATAGTGCTAAGTCTTTAAGTACTGTGGTATCAGAGAAGGTGAGCTCCTTCTAAAATCTATGAAATGGCAGTGACCAGTTTTGGTAAATAAGCTATAAGATGAAGTCTGCTGTAGACTTCTGAGAAACCTTGTCTTCCCTAATTTGAAGAAGGGAGAGGAGGAGGAAAACAAGAAAAAGAGGTGGAAAAAGAGGAAGAGGAGGAGAAAGGAAAAGAGAGGGGGAGGATAAGACATGGCAGAGGGGGAAGAGTGGGGCCAAGAGAGAGGTATGGAAGAAGGGGGAAGAGGAGATGAGAGAGGAGGGAGAGGAGGAGAGAGAGGAAGGAGGAAAAGAGGAGAGGGGTAGGAAAGGGGAGAAAAGAAAGAGAAGAAAGTCAAATAGAAGAGAAATCTTTCCCCAACAGACCCCTATTCCTTGCTTTTGGGAGAAAAAAAAAGTGTAAATATATTATACTTGAAGCTATTACAGTCAATCTGTGACCATGATTATAAGGTGGAAGGAAGTTCAGAAATATATTCTCAGTGGAACTATTGAGTTGCTGAGTTAAAAAACAAACAAACAAACAAAAAAACTTGCATTACTATGATCCTTGTTTATTGGTCTATCACTGGGAATAAACTCCAGGAAGATGAGTGATCTACTTCCACAATATACCACCTTCTTTCCCACCTCAGAGCCTTTGCTAGGCTACCACATGCAACTAAGCAGGTTATACATTGAACTTACAAGGGGCTTAACTCACATTTGGATTCTTCACAGACTTGTGCATCTATTAAAGCAATTTTCCAGTAATGTCCTGAAGAAGAGGCATCTTTTTCCAAGTCATACAAGGCAACACTGGACTATAGCAGACTTTGCACATGCTGTTTCCTATGATGGGAACACACATTTGCACTACAGCTGATTTTGCATGTGCTGTTCCCTATGGTGGGAACAGAATGTGCAAAAATAGGTTTGGCTGCTTTTCTCTTATCCTTCAAATTTCAAATGAAAAATTATTTCCTGAGAGATCCCCATGTAAAATAACCCTCCACTATTTTCTCACACAGCTCAATGTTATTTCCTCATAACTCTTACCAATATCTGAAATGATTTTGTTTATTTAATTTCTCTAATTCACCTATTGTAGAGTTACATCTGTGTTTTTCACAGTTAAGTCACCAGCCCTTCTCTTGGTGTCATACAGAGGGCACTCATATTTTTCAAATGAATGGATGGAGAACAGAAGGCAGGCAGGCATGTGGGAAGGTAGGAAAGTAGGAAAGATTGAAGGAAGGAAGGGATTTCTTACCCTAAGGTACACCAGTATTTTGTTATCAAATCCTCATAAAATCAAGTCATAGAATGGAAGCTGTGAGGTATAATTAACACTAACTTACTTTTTTACTTTGTGTATAGGTAACAGTAAGAACGTACCTTGCTAAATATACCATGAGGAGATATACAGAAAGTCTGCGTATGAAGATTGAGGACTCCTTCAGATCTGACTGAAAAAACTGACTCTGGCAATATCTGATTGGGAAGGAATAATTTCAGAAAGCATTCAGAGCACTCGATAATGACCAAATAAAAGCCAGTACAAGTTTTGCATTTGTTTACATTTAGCAAAAAAGTGAAAGGGGGAAGGAGAAGGGAACAAATTAACAGGGAATCAAATTCTTAGTTATGGGAAGCAGACTTGGCCCAGCGGTTAGGCTATCCATCTACCACTGCGATTCAAACCCCGGGTCTCCTTGACCCATGTGGAGCTGGCCCATGCGCAGTGCTGATGTGCGCAAGGAGTGCCCTGCCACACAGGGGTGTCCCCCGCTTAGGGGAGCCCCACGCGCAAGGAGTGCGCCCCGCAAGGAGAGCCGCCCAGCGCTAAAGAAAGTGCAGCCTGCCCAGGAATGGCACCACACACACGGAGAGCTGACACAACAAGATGACAGCAACAAAAAGAAACACAGATTCCTGTGCCGCTGACAACAACAGAAGCAGACAAAGAAGATGCAACAAATAGACACAGAGAACAGACAACAGGGGTGGGGGGGGGCGGATGGGAGAGAAATAAATAAATAAAAATAAATCTTAAAAAAAAAATTCTTAGTTATACTCACAGAGTAAGCAAACTGGATCCAATTAGCAACTCCAGTATCTGAAAATTTACTGCTCAATGGTATTCATAGGCAAGTAGTGCCCCCTCACCCTTGTTGATGATCTACTTTTCTAACCATAGCTCATAAGAACCTCTGAACATGAATTAATAATTTTTCTTATCTTCCCAGATTTTGACCTCTTTCTTGGTTTAGCAATCCTACTATATTGTAGTCCTCTTGACTTTGACATCTGGCAATGCTTGCCACTGTTACTTAGTGCTCTGATCCTGGTGGGGAAAGACCTGGTGGAGTCTGGATTCCTGAGCTCTAGTCTTTGTTTCACAAACAAAGAACTATATATGTATGATTTGTCTGGGTCTCAGCTGTTATTTGTAAAATTTGGGCATGGAATTATTCTCTCTAAATTCAATTTCCAAACTTGCTAAAGTTAATGACCTTATATTTAATTGGCAATTTCAGCACTTGTGGTGGAATGGTAGGATCTGACTTGTGTATGCATTCTTGGAAAGCCAATACTGTCATTCAAAATTACTCTTTTAATTATCAAAAAATGGAAATCAAATATTGGTTGAGTGTTTGAACATCAAGCATGCTGGGTTTTTTTCCCTAGAGAACCTAGAAAGTTCAAGGTGATCTTGTCTACTCCTCTAAATGAAAATTGCTTCCATAAAAATTGGCATTGTTTTCTCACCCCCACATAACACTCCATAAATTGCTTGTTAATCCACCACCTCTCAGCTGGTACACCACCACCACTGCCCAACTGATCGACAGCCCATCGATTCTCCATAGACTAGCAAAAGTGAACTCATAAATATGCCATAGTGCTGTGTAAAACATTTCATTACTTTCCAGCATACTTAGAAAGGGAATAGAATGTCTACATGAGCTCCAGCCTCCCGTCTCCACCTCATACACCACTTTTTCAGTTCCTAGGAGGAAATACCTCTTTGGGGAGAGGATGGTACTCACAACTCTGCCCAAATAAATTGTTTTCAAAAATCCTCTACCCCTGGCCTCCATGATTCTTTTGATACCCTCCATGTTTATGACAGATTTAAGATTCTTTGAGGATTTATGGCCACACATATATGGTGCGTCTCAAAACTTCCTTTGGTATACAATATGTATCACTTTAGTGTCTAAACTAAAGCTTTAATTTAGCATTTTGTTTCATTAGTAAATCTCTAGAATATCAGCCTCTTCATTTGTGAATGAGAGTAGAGTGATGCCTCATTGCCTTTTCTCACACTTTTAAAGTATTGTCTGAGGTCACATCTCTCCTCAGCCATAGCAGAGTGCTATGTAGGCCAACCATTCAGTGTATCTGAGGGAAAGGAGGGAAGATGGGCTAACAAAGAGATTAAGGAGTAAAGAAATTCCAAAAGCAAACTGCTCAGCTGACTTTATATTTCCTTTTTTATTTTTATGATGATCATAGTCTCCCCAACTTAAATATATTTCCATATTCCTAAAATTCCTTCTCCCTGATCTGCTTATTAGCTTCAGGTTTTTATTTTAACCAAGTATCACAAGGTTGAAACACTGTCTTTTGAGAAGAAATTAACTTTTCTCTTTTACCTATAAATCTACATATAACAACACCCATCTCTCATGGGTGTACCACCATTAGCTACCAACTATATTGCTTAATTCTTAGAGCAATCATTAATTCATTTAAATGTAGTCCATGAGCACCTTTGGCATAACAATAAAAATAATATATTCAGTGCTGAATTAATTCCTTCAGTCAAAAAGACTTTATTTTTTATCACTAAACTCTTTGGCCCCCAATGAAATCAGGACTTCCCTCCTTAGTTTTCTCAGCCTCATAGTGTCTGATAGCACTAAGCAAAAAATGGAGGTCCAATGAATGAGTACTCAAAGTCTTGATTTAAAACTGCAAAGAGAGCTGTATAAAATATGTTCAGAAAAATCTGACTTCTCTTTTTATTTGCTCTGGCATAGTTCATGACATAATACCTTGGATATTTTAGAACATCTTACTGTTTTTCAATTCATACATCATAAGAAATTGAGTCTACCCTCCAAAAACATTGACATACTTTGTTTTTGTGAAGTGCCTGAAATCAATTTTGGAATGAAGCAGAGGCAAGAAGTAATAAATACAATCTTATAAGAGCATGAATCATTTCTATTTGGAGCTTTCTTAGATAAAAATAGATGCTAAGTACTTATATCTTAATTACTTATAAAAGTATCTTCTCCATGCCCCTTTTGTATTTAAAGCCCTATACTTAAAACTACATTGTGTAATAATTTAATCACTTCCCTAGTGAAAAAAGAAACAAAAATATTTCAGTCTAATATTATCACCAGTAAAGCTCTGTTCATCTTAAAGATGAACTTGACAAACTTAAAGGTAATTTTTCCAGATCATCTAAGTAGTTCACAAAAGTTCTGAGCCTAGTACACAAGTGTTCCTGCCTTAATAAGGTGTTCATTTTCATAGTCTCCAAAAAGCATATTATTCCTCCCTTGAAGACTCCCTAACTCCCTAACCAGATGTCAATTCAGAATCCCTATAATATTTGGTACATCTAGTCTGGTGCTTAATTAATATCTCTGAATAATACTTATGCAAATATCTTGCCTTCCCCTTTCCCACCCCCATTTGCAGACCTAAAACCTTCTAATTTTTATATTACCTTTACCAGGGTCTTAAATTATGTTCTTCTTTCAGGGACAGATGCAGGACATTATATATCCTGCCATAACCTACCGAATGGACTGGGAGAGAGTGTAAACTACAATGTAAACTATAATCATGCTGTGTAGCAGTGCTCCAAAATTTGTTCACCAATTGCAATGAATGTACCACACTAATGAAAGAAGTTGTTGATGTGGGACAAGTGGGGAGTGTGGGGCGGCGGACTTGGCCCAGTGGTTAAGGCATCCGTCTACCACATGGGAGGTCCGCAGTTCAAATCCCAGGCCTCCTTGACCGGTGTGGAGCTGGCCCATGTGCAGTCCTGATGCACGCAAGGAGTGCCCTGCCACGCAGGGGTGTCCCCCACGTAGGGGAGCCCCACGCACAAGGAGCCCCATAAGGAGAGCCGCCCAGAGCGAAAAAAAATGCAGCCTGCCCAGGAATGGTGCTGCACACACAGAGAGCTGACACAAGATGACTCAACAAAAAGAAACACAGATTCCTGTGCCACTGACAACAACAGAAGCGGACAAAGACAACAATGCAGCAAATAGACACAGAACAGACAACCGGGGTGGGGGGGAAGAGGAGAGAAATAAATAAATGAATAAATCTTAAAAAAAAAAAAGTGGGGAGTGTGGGGAGTGGGGCATATGGGAATCCCTTATTTTTTTTTTAATGTAACATTTTGTATGATCTGTGTATCTTTTAAAAATAAAAATTAAATTATCTCCTTAAATTGGTAGATTCTCAGTAACTTTCATGCATTGAAACTTAAACTAGCCATTAATCTTTCTACCTAGCTGAAAAGCTACATATTTTATAAAATCAGTCATGAAGATGCTCTTGTACTCAAATAAAGGAAAAGATTTTTGTCAGATCCAGTATCCATTTGATAAGTCAGAAACAATACTGGCTACCATCTACAATTTTTCATCCATCTTATAAGTGGCATCTGTATCTACCATATATCTTTGAGGTGGGATTATAGGAGACAAAAGCAAATTCCTATTGTCAATATCTCAAACTCCGAGCACCACCTATGGAGTTTGACTGACATGACATGTATCTTTAACAAGAGCTGTCTTACAGAGACTACAGGAAAGAGACAGGCAGATAGACTTCACAGAGCTACTTAAAGTGACTGGAATGCTTCTTTTGACAGTTTCATTTGACTCTAGCTCAAGTCAACTTATCTTCCTACTCCCGATAGGTTTCTAATTCACAAGTGAGGAGTATTTTAGGAAAAGAGGGGAAAAGAAAGGAAACATTAGCAAGTTAGGAAAGCACTTCAGGTTTCTCTGGAAACAATGCCTTACACATGAATTTTAACTTTGATTCCATATAAGAATAAGAGAGTTTTCAATGCCTGAGTGAAATTTACCTCTGTTGTTTATGTCTGCATGGGATACACTCCCTCCCTCCCTTAATAGCAGCATCATTGTTTTCCTTTAGATAAACATCCCCTCCTCATCTTCAGTCCTTGCCTCTTGAACCAACATATAGCCTGTCTCTAATGGTGAGGACATGATCCCCGTCTAGCCTACCAGTTAATTCTCTTCTCCATCAGTGAAGAATCATTCATCTACAAGTAAAAGAAAAAACAACTTACAGTAAATCTTATTTTCATAACAAGTTCCAGGTTGTTTCAGCAGCTCCTAAATTTCAAGCTGCTGGGGAAATTTCTTTAAGATTGTCTTAGCTTCCCTCATAGTTACATGACCATCTACAGGCAAAAACCACAGGAAGGACGCATGCTTGGGTGTCATGAAAGAAACTGCCCTCACACTCATCTCACTCTTTTCCAGGAAGAGAAATCTTATCCCGAAATCCCCCAAAAGCCTTCCAATTATGTTTCAAAGTTCCAGCTGGGTCGCATGTCTATATCTTACTATAATGTGGAATAAGAAATTAAATATCTGGATTATTCAGCCTCTATAGAGTGAAGAAAGGGAAAAATGCAAGGGAGACTTAGGTTGTGAATGACTTTGGGGGAATCATTCAATGTCGTTGGCCAAATATCCCTTTGACCACAGGGATGATGTCAAGGATAGAGATGTCTGCCCAGCCAGGTCAGTGGGACCCAGTTGAGGTATATTTGTTGAAACATATGGTAGGAGTTCTCTTAGCTCATCTCCACTTAACAAACTTTCTGATTTTACTAATATTCTCCATTCTTTCACCAAAATAGTGACTGGTGAAAATGCATACTGAGTGTACTCTTTGGTACTAAATAGCTGTACAGCACCATTAAGAATCACATCTGTTTCTTCCCAATTATTAAATAACAATTTAAAATGTTATTAAATATTGAATACACTAATGAAAAATGAGTGAAAAAGAGAGTTATTTATATGAAAAGTTGAATGTTATGGAAAGACTAAATAAAAGAAAATGCTGTATAATTAGGTATGGATGTGACACCATTACAAAATGAGAGGAGAAATTATAAATATCCATAGAGGTTTTGAAGTCAGGCTGATTCCCAAATTCATATTCCTTTAAATCTGCCTAAATGGATATCATAGAAGTTACATTACAAGATTTATTTTTTTAAAAAAGGATTGCAAATCAGGAACTCAAAAAAGAAAAGAACAAAAAAAGGATTACATTGAGTCCCACCTTGAACAAAATATAAGCAAATAAATTCCGTCATTTCCTACTGCTGCTGTGAAAAAGTACCACAACCCTAGTGGTTTAAGACAACACAAATTTATTCTCTTTCTAGAAACAGGGAGTCTAAAATCAAGTGTGTGGGGGTGTGGGGGATGTCTGCAGGGTTGCATTCCTTCTACAGTCTTCAGGGAAGAATTTGTTTCCTTGCTTTTTTCAGCTTCTAGAGGTTGCTTGCATTCTTTGGCTCATGGCTCCTTCCTCACATCACTCTAGCCTCTTGCCTCCATTGTCACATCTCCTACTATTAACTGCAATCTTCCTACCTCCTCTTTTAAGGAGCCTGGTGATTACATTGGCTCATTTGGATAATCCAGGATAATGACCCCATCTCAGAACTCTTAATGTAATCGCATCTACAAAATCCCTTTGCCATGCAAATTACCATATACACAGATTCTGGGGATTAAGATGTGGACATTTTTATTCAGCCTACCACATTCCCTTTCTTTGATTAAGTCAATTTGGGTTACCTTTTTATCACTCTCAATCAAAAGATATCTGAAAAATATGACACACAGATTTAAACGGCTGAATCAGGAAGGAGGGGCCAAGAAAAGGGTCTCTAAAAGTGTAGTAATAATGAGGAAAAGAAGAACAAAATCACACATAAAATAAATAATAACATGATATGAACTAGAAAAAAGTAAACAAGCATACAGTAAAATATAGAAGGATAAATACCAGTCAATAAGAGAATAGCTGTCAGAAGTTGGAGTAAAGGAGAGATAAAAGTGGGAAGAAGAATGTCATCAAAACATAAAAAGAAAATAAACAAATGAAAAAGAAACTAATTATAACAGAGAAAACTAATTATAACAGAGAAAATAAAGAATCCTGATTTAAGAACTCAAAATGAATTTTGGAATATCATTCTTAACCTGCAGTCATAAGCAAATGCAATATTAATATAATTGGACCTCATGAAAGTCAAATTTGATCTTCCCACACTTCATGTATTTCTCTCCTTTCTTCAATAAAGAGGAAAAACAGTGACTTGATAAGGCAAAACAGGTTTTGAAAGTTAGGGAGGGGTCCTTAGTTGGCAAAAAGTTCCTTGCCAAAAAACTGAAGGCTATACAAGGAGATAAGTTCCTACATAATTGATGGACACAAATTTCATTAAACAATCAATCAGTAGCTATTTAATGTCTAAGATATGAAGACCACTATTCAGGAAATTAAATGATACTAGGTCACTGCCTTCCTTGAGTTGGAGACAATCTTAGAGATAAAACAGTGTATATGTAATAAGAGTTTCAGTCCTCTCTATTCAGAGAAGGTGAAACATGACAGTTTGAAGGCAAAGATGTATGAATTCTTCCACATCATCCATCCATTGAACTAAGTGTCTCAGGATCCTTTATTCAGAAATATTTATTTTCATTACAGAAGTTGTGAACCAACAAAACAATCATGCACATTTGTAGAATTCCCACACAACACTCCTTCACCAACACACCACACTGTTGGAAACATTTGCTACAGGCGATGAGATAATATCATAAGACTATTATGACTAACTAAGGTCCATGGAGTACCAGGGGTAGTTTTAAGACAAAAATTGCTAGAAGTATCATTTCAATGTGAGGAAACAACTTGGTATCCTAGGATCTGAGACATACATAGGACATTAATCAAACTCATAGGTTGCCTGTTTAAGTTAAAAGCAAAATAAACTCAAGCAATGGTGATCCTGCGCTCAGAAATAACCTTGGACCAAATGCTAGGACAGATCTCTATCCCATTATACCCTCTGGACAATTACTTGCTATATGCCTCACAATAATTTTCATATTACCCACTGCTTTACACTTGTTTTGGCTCACAGATCAACCAAGGAATCTTTCTCACAGATGAAGAACAAGCCACAGACGCAGCATCTCATGACTCTAGACCTTCTCTCCAACTCTCAGCCCCACGATTTGGTCCATTTCTGCTTTAGACTTCTTTCCTTCTCTCACAATAGAGCCTAATGGCTAATGAGAAGAGGGACCCATCCTTCACAACACGCATACCTTTATTCAAATATCACAGACACTTACTGAGTGCTTTCAGTATGCTAAGACTAAAAGCAAGAAAAAGTAATGGACATTTTTACAAAATAGTACAAGAATTTCATTTTGAAGTACTGAGCAAATCCTAAGTCATGTGGCTCACAGAGTTGAAAAGAAGGATATGTGATTGAGGAACAGAGGGGTAGGACTTCTCAGCTCACCCAGGAATGGAACACAAGGTCTCTGGCACATAAGATATGAGCACTAGAGCTGAAAACCCTAGAGAAAGCATGGGAAAAAATGTCAATGTGTGCGTGAGGAGATAATTTTATAAAAACAACTGCCAACCAGCCTGAAAAAGTTCAAGGAAACTAACTGCCAGAGTTGTGGGTCAAAGAATATCTATAAGATAAAAGAATCCCAGGGCTACTCTGGTATCAAAAATCTCCTTGCATTTGGAGAAACAATATTATAAGAAATCACTAGGCAAATTTTTGTGGCACTGAAGACAAATACAATCTTCAGATTGAATAAATGTATTAAGTCACAGACAGAAAAAAATAAAAATTAATTCATACTTAAACTCACTTATGGTGAAACTGAAGACTACCAAAGACAGACAGAATAACCTTCAAAAATATCAGAGAAAAAGGAAAAATTCCTACAAAATTTTAAAACAAAGTAAACTAGAAGCAGACTTATTATCCAGGGAAAAACAAAAGACATTGAGTAAATATACCTAAAGTGCTGGGGGAAACTGATGTCAAATTTCAAACCCAAGTTTCATCATCTTAAATTATCTTTAAAGATAAAGGATGAAATAAAGATATTTCAAAAGATATTAATACACATACAGAGCAGAAAAGGCACAGATTACTGCCAAAAAAAGAAAAAAATAAAGGATACCATTGAGCAAGAAGAAATATAAACTCAGAAGAAGAAACAGAGCAGAAATTAGTAATCATTCTGAGGAATCTAAATCAGCATTTATTATACAAATAATGATACAAATATTATACAAATATTCAAAAGTGTGCAAAGAATGTGGAAATAGATATTAAAAACCAGTATTAAGGAATATGGAAGAGTACCAAAGAACAAATAGGAAAAATGTATTTGCAGGTCAGATAACAAACAACTAATTGTTTTAATAAACATAGCAACCATAAAACAAATGAAAAAATAATGCACAACTCTACTGGAAAAAGGGAACAAACTATGAATAAGCAGTTTATAAAAAAGGAAATTCAAAAAATTCTTAAACATGTGAAGGGATGCCTCACAACATAAGTAATAAAATATATGTAAAACAATGAGATAAGATATCATTATTTACTAATCAGATTGCAAACATCAAAAGTATCTCTGGAGATGCTGGACAAAAGTTTAAGAGAAGTATTATTCAAAGATATGATCAAAGAAAACACACACCCACATTGTAAAAGCACCTGTGAGCACCCAGGATTGAGTGTGGTGACAGGGGAAACTGGTTGCAAGAAAAGAAATAAAACTTAGACTAGCCTAAAACTTCTCTAACATTAGGTAACAGAAAAAAATGGAGCAAAAATTATAGAGTTTTGAGGGATAAAGATTATGAATTAAGAATTTCATACAGCAAGGAAGGAAATTATCAGGCTTGTTCAGGAAGACCTTGTATTTCTTTTTTGTTTTGTTTCGTTTCTTCATTTTTAATTATGCTTAGTTTAACTGACGTCATTTAAAATTATACAAATATGTATGCACATGCTAAGGATCCATTAAAATATCTTCATTCTGATCATTGACTCCTAGGATCATTCCATTCAAATAAATTATTTAAATTTATAGTATATTTTAACCTGGAGAGCTGACAAACCATTACAATTTAATCTAACATAATTAGAATAAGAACATTACAAAGGCAGGGGCTGAATAGCATTTGTTTATGTACTCGAGATCTAGCAGAGTGAGGGAAGAAATATATTCCATGTTTACTCTTAAAATGTTGAATAAGGTATCCATTATTTCACACAAAAAATGTGAAGTTACTGTTCCATTCTTACATCCAATATTTTCCATCCTCCTTATACCAGTAGATTATTTTTTCATTTTTAAAGAAGCTTTAGATTACATAAATGTTACACAAAAAATAAAAGGGATTCCTATATGCCCCACTCCCTTCCCTTTCACACTTTCCCACATTACCAATGTCCTTCATTAATGAGGTACATTTGTTTCAATTGATGAACACATATTGAAACATTGCTACTAACCATGGACTACAGTTTATATACAGTTTACACCCTGTCATGCGCAATTTTGCAGGTTATAACAAAATATAAAATGACCTGTATCAATCACTGCAATGTTATGCAGGACAATTCCAATGTCCTGAAAATGCCCCCATATTACACCTATTCTTCCCTCTCACATCACTCAGAAACTCTGGTGGCCACTGTCTTTATATCAATGATGAGTTCTTCCATAATAAAAGGATATAAATAGAAAATCCTTTTTCTATAACAATATTCTTATAGAAATAATAAAACATTATTTATTATATTTTGTTATATAATAGAATAGAATAATAAAAGGCTACAGTAGAATACTAATAAGTCTACTATAGTTCATTGTTCATTCCCTGATCTTGAGGATTTGGGGATGGTGATGCCCACTCTGCTTCTAACTGAGAATAAGCTTACTTCCTTGGGGCAGATGGATGCAATTATCTTGTTTGCAGCTGCAGACTCTGTCTGTTCCTTGGGATGGGCATTGTCCGTCGTCATCTCCTTGTTAGTTGTCCTAGGTGAGTCCAATGAACTAGAGAGTAGGCATGTCATGGGTATAGTACATTCCTTAGAATGACCCTAATAATAAAAGCAAACAAACTACACACTTCTACTCATAGCAATTCATAATTTTTTAAAAGGTTTTTCTTAATTTTTTTCCATTTTTGTTATCTTTTTTTAAAAAGATACATAGATCACACAAAACGTAACATTAAAAAATATAAGAGGTTCCCATTTACCCCCACTCCCCACACCCCACACTCCTCCCACATCAACAACTTCTTTTATCAGTGTGAGACATTCATTGCCGGTGGTGGTTGTAAACTTTTCTTTTTACTAAAAGAAATTCTTATTTCAAAGGAGAACTTAACTCCCAACATATCAAACAGACAAAGGGTAGCTGTTCTTCTAGAAGTAGGGTGAGATATCTGATGCCCTACCTACTAGACACCAGGACACTCCCCAAAATGCCCCTCAAAGCGTTTTTGCAGGACTTTAATGCTCCATAGACTATAGACTGGAGTTTGATGTTTGTAAAATTGCATAGTAGTAGATGATACAGGAAAGATAGGTTAGAGACCTTTTGAAGAAGTTATTAAATGCCAGAATAAAGCATTTGTACTTTATTAAATAGTTAGGGGAAAGTATGGAATTTTGAGCAGGAGAGAGGTAAGATCAGCTGCATACTTTAAGAGATTTTATGTGGCAGCTTTAAACATAGGAGTTGCCCGACCCAAGAGGTCAGAATCCAGCCAGTGAAATCCCACAACATTGCAAGTGAGAGGTAATAAAGACCTAGTGAAGGGGAGTTACTTCTCTGTGTGTGGCATTTATTTGCCCTCCTCCCTGCTTCTTTTGGAACCTCAGTGCATTAGTTACTTTCCTCCTCCCCACACCTTCAGTAGTTCCTCCTCTATTTGATACGTACTCCTAAACTTACAATAGGCTTAGATCACTCCAGGTGCATACCATTTCTCTCTTAATTTTAGTCGCCTCTCAAGCTACTCTTCTCGTTGCTATCTTCTTTCACATTCTCAACTATCCTTTCTCTGAACTACCTTTTCACTCTTCACTTGCTCCCATTAGTTTTCTTTAAACCATCCCTTAAAGTTCACAAATGACTAATAAAATCCCCTAATCCTAATTTCTCTTCACAATTCCTCTTCTGCTCAGCCTTTCTCAATTTCACTAGCTGGCATTCTTCTTTTATCTTTCATTCTCCTGTAAAAATTATTAAATATATATGAAATATGTCATGGCATTACTTTTTAATTAAATTATGATTTGAATACATGCTTACCCAAATTGACAGGTCTGGCCATCTCCCCTTCATTGGATCGATGAAGGACATCAGTGCTGATGTGATCCCCAATGCCCAGACCACAGCCGGTACCTGAATCTTTGCTCTCCCGGCCTCATGTTTACCTGCTGCCCTGGAGTGACAGTCTTCCCTCTGCTGTGGTGCATTGTGCTTACAAGGATGCTATGGCCTTGCCTATTATAGAAATTCTCACCAATAACCAGTATCAAAGAAACATTTCCAAAGGGCCTAAAGATACAGTGTATTCATGCATCCATATCCAAATGATACATTTCCTTTTCCAGGGCACTGTATTCCTGTACAGTCATAGTCATCCAGGCTTCACTGAAGAATGGAAAACAGCAATCTTCCTTCAAGATGTTTTCTTGTCCAGAGAGATTTGTGGATCTGGACCACCTCCCACAAAGAAGCAACAAAACCCCAAATCCTTTTCTTCTAAGTACCGACATAATCTTTTGAGGGGCATGGACTCCTCAAGCAAAGTGAGAAGGATGCCATTATGGCAGCCTGTCCTTGACCAGCCTGAACCATAAAAATATGCTTAATTTCTTCTTCCTGAGCCCTATGCCATTCGTGAATCTATAAGTAAAGAATATAAAGATCTATCTGAATAAGAGGAGAAAACTGCCTTTTAATACTTTTGCTTGTGATATTGCTCCAATCAAGAGCAATAACAAAAAGAATTACAAATAAAACACAAGTTGATATTATACTTGTTTATGAGTGAACAGTTCTGCTGCCCATTCATTCCATAACATGTGCCAGGTATTATGCTAAGTGCTGGGATACTGTGGTAAGCAAGACTCCTTCACAGAATTTAATCTAATGTGAGAGACAGATAACAAAAACAAAAAATAATCAACTGATTATTGTGATAAAAAATTTTACAACTTCATATATTTGCTTCTTGACCTTGGTCATTTCACCTCTTTTAACTTCCAAAGCTATCATAAGAAGTCAAATTTATATCTATTTTTCCCATCAACCTGCTTCTTCAACTCCAAATCATTGCTGGAGGACTACGTGTGTGTGTGTGTGTGTGTGTGTGTGTGTGTGTGTATTCTGCCATCATCACAACTGTCCCAATCTGACCCAAATCTTTTCCCCAGACAAATCTAGTTTTGCCATCCCATTTCCCCTAACTCAGTTAATTAAATTAACTCTCCTCCAAGGCTGTATATCTCTAAGTTTCATAGCTGGTACTGTCTTCCATGTTAGGGTTTTTCTATGAAATAACACCTAGTTCTTTTCCAGGTATGGTTTAATACACACACACATATTATACAAACACACATTTCACTCAAGTATGTATTTTCATATTCTCTTCAAGTATAATATCTGAGAAGACTGACACCTCATATCTTAACTTTGAAGATCTGAAAAGTAAGAATAAATGAAAGCCAAATCTGGCAGTTGGTGGGTAGGTGTTTTTTAATCTATTTTATCATTTCTTTCTTAAAGTTGTTAGTATACAATCTTGAACTTGGCAGGCATAGTAGTTATGAGGCAAGGGATCTGGCATATTTTCCATTCTTGTTCAGGTACTAGATTGCAATAATTTTCTGAAATCCACAGGGGATGCTTTGGAGAGAAGCTGTGAGACAGCTAATCAGAAAAAGATATTCTAATGTTTAGTTATATTACAGTGTAGCAGAGGCTCCTAGGGGATATGGCAGGAGCCCAGTTGGTTGATTCATTTTAACAGAGTTGAATAAAGCAGAGAAAACAGATATATGAGAAAATCTCAACTGGGAATTGTTGGAATGAGCTTAAGCATGCGTTTTCTAATTTCTGTAATGTTCTTATTTTTAAAGAAATCACCTTGATTTTACTTTCTCTCTCTTCTGTCTTCTTTAGTTTTATATTCCAAATCAATTACCATCTAAGATTTACTTAATTTTTATCCTAACTACTGAGGCTTTGGCAAAGGGAAAAGAGACATTCAGAAAATGCAAGTAAAAAAAGTCAAGTACCTTCAGTATCCCTGTTTACTCTCTAGGTGTAAATAGACCATATGTAAACACTAGACATTACTTTTGGAATATTACAAGTCAGAAAGTTGTCATAGCAACCTCACCACTGATAAACTCCATGAGAAATGAATTCCCAACAGGTATGGAGTCCTTAGCAGTTTACACAGAGCTTTCAAACCATAATTACGCTCAGTATTTATTACAATCATGGAATTAAGTAAGACAGTTATTATTATCCTTGTTTTCAGGTGACAAAACTTCAGATTAAAGAGGTTAAAAGTCTTGCCCAGGGTCATGTGAATTGGTAACTAGAAAGCCCAGTATTCAGTTATGCCTTCTCATCATGAGAATAGTTCATTTTCCAGAGTCAGCCTAATTACTGAAAATAAGACTGTATTTATATTTACACTAAACACTTATAAAATGCAGGACTTATGGAATGACCTCAGTCTATATTCTTTTGTTTTTGCAACTGTAAACCTAGGATCTAGTGTCTGTGGGTTTCAGAACATAGTCCTCCCTTGATAGCTTTGATCTGAGCAATTTGCCGCCATGGCCTTATATCCAGTGAGCTATGCCAGTCACACTCTTGTCAGTTACTCTAGTCCAAATGCCAGAGATTTCCCTATATGGGAGGAAATAAAACTTCTCCTTCAAAATGGAGGGATGAAATGTGATGAAGATATGGAGCAGATAAAGGTTTCACATCTGAATTAAGGATGGTGGTACATGGTATCAAGCAAACAAGCAATACCTGTAAATGAGTGGTTTTCAACTGGTGATGATATTGCCTCCAAGGGACACTTGGCAATGTCTGGAGACATTTTTGATTGTCCTAACTAAGGGGATGCTGTTGGCAGAGGCTAGTAGTGCCATTATACATCCTACAATATACAGGACCATCTCCCACAAAAAATTAATTGGCTGTGAATGTCTATAGTGAAGCTATTGAGAAACACAGTTCTAAATAATGCAAATAATCTGAGTTGTTATTCATTTAATTATCTTATAAAAATGATTCTTGCAATTAATTTGCCTAAGATTATGATGAAAAACACTTACGCTTTTTTAAAGAAATTGCCTAAATATCACATGGCTGTTGAAGAAAATTATAAAATACAAAAAGCATAATAAAAAAAAACAAGTCTCCTGAAATCCCACAACCTAGTAATGAAGTCTATTCACTTTCTATTGTTTCTTCTGAAAATCATCCCATGCAAATATTTACATATATAGTTCCCAAATGCAATCATATTATATTTTCTTATAATTGCCTTTTTTAAAACTTTTGGACAATATATCGTGAATAAACCACTATGTCAGTAAACCTAGATTTACCTCATTATTTTTGAGTCACTAGTAAACAATTTTACAGATGTAACAAATTACACTAATTAATTTTGTCTTATCAATATTTCGACCATTTTTCTTGCTATAATAAACAATATTATAAATGCTTTTGCACATAAATATTGGTGCAAATGTATAATTATTTTTCCCATAAATTCTAGAAATATATTTTTAGGTCAAGTGATATATGCAATTTTATTGTGTTTGATATAGCTTGCCAAATTTCACATAATAACTGTTATACTTATTAACACTCTCCTAGTAAGTCCCCATTGTAAACACATTTAAAGATCTATATGGCATATTGAAAATCATTCCTTTGATGTGCAAAAAAAACAAACCAGTTCTCTTGGTGGCTAAGTATATGGATGAATGGTCTAAGTCTGGGTTCAAGGGCAAAATCAAAATCCTCAATTTGTAGTACTAAAAAATAAAAAAAGAGGTTCCTAAATCACTGTAATCCCTAATTTGTAGTATTTCAATCAACAAAATAAAAAGGGCTGCCTTCCTTATTTAGGTCCATTTAGGTCCTTTTTCCATAAGGAGAGACATGAGTGAGATCAGGAGTTCAGTAGAAGCAGAACACATAGGAGAAATTGAATAGAAAAAAATATATATAATCCCCTTAAAAATCCTTGAAGATGTAGGGCACTCTGCTGATTTTCCTATTGCTTATAGAAAGGGGTTACATTATATCATTTACATTACAAAAGAGAAGTGTGTCTCTATTTGGCTGGAAGACTCAGACCAGACCACTGACATCTGGGTTACACAAACAGGATTTTCAAGGAGATAAAAAAGAATCCAAGGAAAATGTGGAGGATCCTGTATTACTTTTTGTTTTCCAAAGCCAGAGGGAATCTGCCACTGTGGCAGTAAGCAAAAATGTTTTGCAGTCTTTGCCCATTTGATGCCTTTTTTGTTGAATATTAGAGAGATATTTACAAAATCCAATTTAATGCACTTGCTAAAAAATTAACAGAAAGATTAATTTTCAGCTAATTAACCTACTCTCCAAAAAAAAGCAGTCAGGAAATACTCGTTAATGTTTAAGACATAAGATATACAAAAATGCAGGCAATATTTCATCGTGACACCCAGGAGACCCATATGTGACACAAAATAGAGGCTATGTGTATTGCACTCTCCACAGGAACTAATTTTGAAGCACCAGAATGCTGTGAATTGGCTGTAAAACAATGTTGAAGAAACTCAACATAGAACAGAAGGCACACTTTCCTTAGGAAGAATGCTGATAAAATTTTAATGAACTAACATGTTGTCATGGGGATTTGTTGCTATTCATTAATTCATTGTGCTGTTCCTCTATAGTTTTGCTGAAGTTGAGTGACAAATTGTCAAGTAGCCATTCTGGTAGTTTACATTGCCTCATTGATACCCTAAATTTAGGGGGTAAATTCTTTTAAAGACTTACCTCATTCCAGGTGGGGTAACACATTTTTCAGCACAATGCACACTCAATCGTATTTCAAATGAAACTCCATCTCTAGGGTAGGCCTTTGACTCTGCAAAGCAGGGAAAATAATCACAGAATGATTGACAGCTCTAGTCACAGATGGGGACTACCATAGGAGCCAGGGCAGGGGAAGGCTCTACCATACAAAACAGTCAACTGGCCGCCTATGCAACAGGATAAAATTCTCAGTGGAAAAGAATAATTCAATCATAAAATCTTAGAATGCCAGAACATGGAGGGACCTCAAAATCAGTCATTTTCATTTTTCAAATGAGAAAACTGAGAAGACCCAGAGAGAAAGAGAGTTATAAAGAATGTGAGTGGCAGGGTAAGGATTAGAAACGAAGTACTTTTTCTTAAGTAAAGTTTCTTATCATACAGCTTCTAAACTCCCTGGATTTCTTCCCTCTCTCTTTTCCCTTCATGTAGATTTCATATTTTCCTCCAAAATTTCGGCCTAATAGCAGAATAATGTAAAAGAATATCCCTGGGCTATTGAAACATAGCCAGAGGTAGCCAATCTTAAGTCCTCATATTGTTTTTAAAATGCACAGAAATTGTGTGCTATAAATGATCCATGTTTTTATCAATATAGTTTTTGAAGTCAGAGTAAAATGAATGATTTAGGAAGATTTGGCAAACTTGTCCAGTTCATTATATACCCACAGACACTGCTGCATACCTAGATTACATTAAGCAAATGTAGATCCCTGGCAAAAAGCAATCAGAACAAGGACTCTGATGTGAGGGATGTGTTCTCATTATTAGCGTCATTAGTAAAAAATACTGATGTTACTTGATTCCTACTACTGTGCCACCTTGGTGGAGGACAGTGGAAAGGAGAAGTCGAGGCTGTTCTTGGATGATTGTGACATTGAGAAGTAGCTAGAAGTGGAAATTGTCTCATAACAAGTCACCAAATCCAAATATCCATGTCATATGTGCAGGCACAGCCAAAGATCAATGGATGGAAATGTGTTTTGTTTTGCTTTGTTTTATCCTCCTCTCCACAAATGTTTGCAGATATTATTTTTATACAAACTTGATGACTTCCCACTTTTTCAGAACACTGTGGAGACTCAAATTCATGACACGCAAATACAATCAATGCCCTAAGGAACGTATTAAAAACTAAAAAATTTTAAAACTCACTGTTAAACTCCAATGGCTTCATTCTATAGTCTAAACCCTTGCTGCTCAAAAGTGTAGCCAATGGGCCATCAGTATCAGCTACAATCTTGTTATAAATGTGCAGTGTCAGTCTCCACCCCAGACTTAAATCAGAATCTGCCTTTAAGTAATATACCCAGATGGTTTATGTGCTCATTAAAGTGTGAAAATCTCTTGGCTACATCAGATAATACCATCATAGTACCCTTATATTTTCAGCTAATAAACACATAATCCTAAGAGCCCCTTACTAGTACTTTACCACTTTGTTGGTCCTAATAGGCAAAAAAAAAAAATGAATAATTACTAATACTATCAAATTGTGCTTTTAAAAAACTTTCTATTTATACGTATAAAAGCTTATTTAAGTAGGTGCTATGTACATAATGAAAATATTTGCTAATATGCTTTTATTTGCTGATGGCTATACTGAAGCAAGAGCAGCAGCTTACCTTCAATAAGGGCTATCTGTGCCAGGCATTATTCTAGGTAGATCATGGACAAAATCCACAATCCAAAGATTTGGCAATAATAATACCTTCATTTTACAGAAGAAGAAATTGAAGACCAGAGATTAAGAGATTTATTTAATACCTAGGATACTACATGCTAACATAGAGTTAGCACAAACAAAAAGTGGGATCTCAACCTATATGTAAACACATTTGTTTTTTGACTAAGTTACTTGCCCTGGCAAACAATATCTACACAAAAACATAAATATTTCTTTACCCTAGCATTAGTTTCCAGCCAGAACATCTTTCTATTTTTCATAAAATCTTTTATTTACAAACTAAGGTAAATTATAGCTTCAATGAAAATCATTCACTTTAAATTTTAAGTCTTCCAAGATGGTCAAAAATATTGATAGCCTTTGATTTAGTGATTTTACTTGAAAGAATCCATCCTAAAATGAAAATAGAAAATAAGTTTAAATTCAATCAGAAATAAGAAATATTTCTTGCAGAAATTTAACTAATAAGAAATTCAACTTTAGAATATTAACTCAAGTGAATTGTTGTATAACCATATGTTAAAGTGTTATCAGGGGGTATTGTCCAAAATAAATATGTATTTTTACATGTAATTTTAAAATTTCTCAAACCAGGAAAACATATGTTCTATATTCATTTGGCCCCAAAAGCAAGTTTGATTTTTTTTTATTGGAACTCTTCAGAAAGCATTTAAATTTTAAACTCTTTGCATTTTACACAGCAGGAAATTTAACTCATTTGACACTTTCCTGAGTACACACGTACAATTAAAACATTTTATTTGGATATAGCCAAATAGCACTTTTTTTTTTTAAGATTCCCTGGCTCATGGATTTGTTATTTGTAGGCAGATATTTGAATTGATACACACACAAACAGAGAAAGTCTATGAACTAGGTTAGTATAAAAGTCCATACAGATGCCAGCTGATGTCCTACTGGACTCAGTTTAATAGTAGTTACAGATTTAAAGCTCCATTACCATGGTTTCATTTTAAAACAGACACCATTTTTACTTAAAACCTTCTTTTTCTCTTCCCTTAAATTTTATAGAAGCTCATGAATTGTCCAAAAACAAATTTGCTTTTGAAATTCTTGCTTTCAAATGTATTTTTTCGTTATTCACAAGGCATATTCTAACTCCATATTTATGCCCATTTCCCTACAAATGGAATTTCCAGTAACTCGAAAATTATTTCCATATGCATGCACACACTCTCCAGGTGCATTTTTTTTCCCTAAACATCTTACAATAAATATGAGGCAGGTGAAAGAAATCACTAACAATCAAATAAAGTTCAGGCAATCTAGGCATTTTCAGTACAGTTATGTTCCTGAACCCCATGTTAGCAAAACTTACACAGGCATTCAAATTCTTCCTTTTTAAATTTAGACACAAAAGAATGTCCAAAGCCATGAATGACATTTCATCATGTGTTTCCCAGTAATTAACTTGTTACGAGCCCCCAAAAATAAAATAAATGCTGAATGATAACTGACTTCTCTTGTCAAAAGCATCCCCCTCTCACTTCTGCCTCTCTGCCGCTTGACATTATTTTTTGGTTATTGGTTGACAGTTCAGTGCCTTGAGTGTTGTTCTCGCTGTAGGGTTAGCAGGATAATTGACAAACCACAGGGAGTGGATCCCAGGATTAGGATGACCGGACTGTCAAAACAACCATGACAAACTCTCACATCAACTTCGACTGCAAGTTAAGGCGGTGAAGGAAAAATTCACCTTGACACGGCCAGATGGGAAGTCTTTAGTTTAAAATATTTCCTATAGTAAGGAACACGTCAACAAAGAGTGGGAGCAATATAATATCATTTTCTATGTAATCGTATAAAAATATTTCAATATGGTCACTGTTCATTCAAGCATTTATTATCAATAAGCAGCCCCAAATCTGGCTACATTTAATTAATGTATCTTGAATTTCATCTAATTTCTCTAGTTTTTATTAGAAGGTTGATACATTTTGGGGAGAACTCTATATGTACTGACAGAATGTGCTGATGAAATATTATTTATGTATATATGCACACTGAGTGTGTTAAAAAACCCAGTTTTATTGTGTATGTAGAAAAAAAGTATATTTGTGTATTTGTGTATTTGAAAAAGTCTTGCAAACTTTAAATCAAATTGATGCACATATATAATTCATATTAATAAGTTACAGCCACAAGTTGTGATTATCAATTAGTGAACTATATATATTTCCATCTTAAGGAACACAGTTTTAAAAATGTTCCAAAAATCTAACTAAATGTGTCACTTTAAACATTTTCTCTAGACTTTCAGATTCTTATCATAGATCTTTGAAATGACAGCTCAAGTGACATCTATTTATAATGCAGGCATATTCTCTGTATGAAAACATAGATTGAAAAACCGTTAAAGGAAAATTAAAATGCAAATACAAAAAAGGGTTATTTACTTAGTTCTGTGCCAGCTAACACATGGGATATGGACACCTAGGATTAGAAAGATCCAATTATTTTTTAAATATAAAACTTAAAGAATTTATTCATGTACCACTTGGGTCTTGGAATATGATCAAAATAGTTTTGGAATAGTTAATCAGTATTTTTCCATCAGAGTCAAATTTTTCAAAACATTAAAAAGAAAGAGCAAGAAGCATGAGTGAATGTTATTTACTGACAGACACAGCAGATTAACAAATACTGAAATGTTCAGAAACAAGGACTGGAATAAGATGGCATTAAACTATCAATTTTTATGTTAGAAATCAGACATTTTTGGAAAGTTTCATTAACATTTGCAAATAAGTAAAAAGCAAAATTTTGTTAGTCTCAACAAAGTCAGTTTTATTTTTCTAGTACTATGCATAAAATATCATTCTGGAACAAACTGTAAATATCCTCATATTTGTTTTACACATATTTTGCTTATATAATTAAAAAGAACTTATAACTAGTGCTGGAGACAATTAGACCAGGAGAGTATACTGAAGAATACAAGGACATTTCAGATATTCATAACTATGCAATGATAAATGCCAATCTTTTTTAAAAACCATGAGTAATCAGGGACATTTTTTCACATGGCACAGAAATCCAAAGACTCTTATGTCTCAAATTGATCTGGCTCAGTATCAGTAAAAAGGAAAAAAGATGCTCAACATAAATTAACTTGATATCACCATGAATTGGGCAGGACAGATATTAATGCTGCTTCTCTAATGTAAGGAAATGGAGAGGGTTAAGTGGCATTGCTATCAAATACCCAGGACTTGAACCAGTTTGAGTAACATAGCTTTTGTCCCAGAACACAATATAGGGAGTGCTCCCCAACAAATGAAAGATGAAGTAAAATTATTTCATATTGTCATTTTTCTATATGCAGTCATAGCTTTTGCTACATATATGCACCATATCAGGATGTTTAAAGTAATTTATTAGCCAAATTCTCTCCTTTCTAGTTCAAGAAGAGGCATGACTCATATTATTTGGAGTCAATGAGAGTGAACTTGAAGTATATTCCAACAATTACTTTTGGCCATGATTTTTATAATCCATATAACAAAGCAACTATCAGTACATAATTTCACTGTGCATACTGCTGCCTCCCCATTTTACAGATGAGTAATCTAGTTTAAAATCTATTCAAGATTATCCCAAGATCACATAGCTATAATGAATGAAAGCTGTCAGGGATCTTTCTTCTATTACTACAGCCTGCTTGTCCATGAAATCCACAATATGTCCCACCATTATAACATTACTCCACCAATGTCTATGATGGGTGTGAAAGTTTGAAGCTCAGTGGGTCCCAGAAAATCCTGCTCTTAAAGCTAATCCATTTCTGTACATGTAAACTATTGTAGATGGGAACTTTTCCTTAGATTCAGTTAAGGATCTTCCTTTTAATTAGATCACTCCAGTAAGGCATGGCACAAGGTGGGTCTTAACAGGGGAGTAAAAACCACAGTGACCAAAGTCTTCAGAAGTTGATGCTAACAAACCTGGGAGAGAGAAGAGACTCAGATGGAGCAGCATGAAGTGGAACTAGCAACAAGGTCTGGAATAGGGGAGAGAAATGAGCTGATACCATTATGCCCTGCCATGTGCCCAATCACCCAGGGTTGAGCTGGGATAGAAAGAGAGCCTGGAGGAGAAGGCAGACATAGGCAGAGCCACCTTCATGCCTTGCCAAATGGTAGGAATCTAGAATCACCAGCAGCTGACCTTTGGGAAGAGAGCTTTACCTGGTGACTTTATTTGGACATTTTCCCTAGCATTGGAACTGTAAGCTTTTAAATCTAATAAATCCCACTGTAAAAGTCAACCCATTTCTGGTATATTGCTCCAAGCAGATTTTAGCAAATTAAAACAGTGGGGTGAAAATATTTTAGGATGTTATACCAATAGAGATGCTATGACTTGATTAAGGTATCCTTACTCCTTAGGCAGGGCTATATTTTAATTTTTCAAGATTAATTAAGCAGCTATTCAATTTACAGTCTTCAATACAGTCCTCTCCTTAGAGTTCACATTTATGTTACTCCTAGCAAGTGTCTGACACACAGTAGGTGTCCAACAAGGGTAACTTTCTAGCTGTTCCTTTTCTAGGTCACATGACTGTGAAATTTTCTATAAACTTAATAAATGGGGTTTTCCAAATAAAATAAATTATCAAATTACTGAGGAATATGTAAAACTGAAGTCAAATTATGGCAGGGATCCATATGGCTATTTATTCTAGAGCTGACTGTGATGGATTATAGCTGTATGTACCCCAGAAAAACATGCTCTTAAACTTAATGCATTCCAGTGGGTGTGGACTCATTATAGGTACGACATTTTGGTGAGTTTATTTCAGTTTTGGTGTAGTCCAGGACAGGTCTTAAGCCTGTTCTCAAGTCCTTTATAAGCAGAATGAAACTCAGCTAGAGAGAAAGCCACAGAGGGAGCAAGCAGAACAGACCATCAACAGAACCAGGAAGAGAGGAGAGAGACCAGGAGATGCCGCCATGAGCCCAGCCACGTGACAAGCTAAGGATCAAGGATCACAGGAGCCATCCCCAGAATGCCACAGTCTTTGAAGAGAAAGCATAACCTTGATGATGCCTTGATCTGGATTTTTTCCAAACCATAACCATGAGCCATTAAATTCCTATTGTTTAAGCCAGCACATTGCATGGCATTTGCTTGAGAAGCCAAGGAAACTAAAACACTGACAAAAAAAACGTATGCCTTTGGAAAGGGGGTTTTGATATTGATTAATGCAGTCAATGAACTTTTCGTCTATCCTGACAGAAATGGACATTCCTATGAAGAAGAGTAAGAAGAAAATCCATAAATCTAATGATGTGAATTAAAGTATCATGAATGTGACACTAAGGAAGAAAACAAAGAATGAATCCTCTATGACTTGGACAAAAGAAAAGAACTTTTTCCTTTTCTAATGAAAAATCATTTTTATCCCCTTATATTGCTCTCATTTTGATCTCAACTACAACACTTCTAGAGGGAGAAATGAATGAGCACAAAAAGAAGTCTGATATAGGAGATGGTAAAGTAATAGAGGTACAAGTATGTCAACTAAAAGAGAAAAACTGAAAAATTATTACAGACTTTAATCTAAAGAATCTGTTCAATCCTTCATTATAAAGTTGAAGCAAAAAAATAAAAAGATTGAAAGACGTTTTACACAGTCAGAATATTCTAACAACTGAAATGAGTTAGTAGGATCTGGGTGTCTGGATTTGCTTCCTGGTGCCTCCCAGAAAAGGATGAAAAGGAGAAGTAAAAAATGCAACTCAGCAAGGAAGAAAATATAGGGTCTCAAAGAAAGGGCTGTGAGAATGGCCTACATCATGTACTCTCCCTTTCTTTATTTCCTCCCCCAACCCTTACATTGCCTCCAGTGAAGTACTGCAGAAGAAGAGGAGGTAGAAGGGATGGAAGGAAGGAGGAAAAGGAGGACGGGGAGAGAAAAAGGACAGCATTTGGCCACAGGGATATTTAAAATCATTGACTTCATGTCATCTTAGCCAGAATGCACACACTATAAATACACACAATGTGCATGTGTCCATGCACACACACATACACACACACATTACTTTAGTAAGAGAAAATATTTCACTCAAATATTTCTGTTAGCACTTATGGGTATATGTCCCCTTGGATATGGAGCAAATATCATGTCACCAAAGAAAGTATACATAGACAACTTTCGGTCATTTTTCCAAGTTGATTTTTTTGCATGTATTTTCAAAAGAGTCCTATGCAAAATATTAAAATAAGCTTTAACTTTTACAGCCTGGGAACCAATATAGAGGCAGGAAGTTAACTCTAAAATCCTAAAATGCATGACGTGGCAAACAGTTGTTCAATGAAGACAAATGGAACAAAATTAAAATGTATAATAAAACAACTTCTAAATGTAATGTGAGCTCAGTCATGTGGCTCAAATAATATTTTTGGTCAGAGGTACGTGAATATGATCTCAGCAAAAATTTTCAAAAATTAAAAAGAAGAAGAAAGAGAGTTCTTAAACATCACATTATAGAAAATGAGGAGGGTGTAGAGAAATATAAACAGAATTATAATAAGATTTGTACTGAGATACAAGTTTCTCATGCTAGAACCAAGAGGGGTTTGGGTATTAGTCTTAGATGAGAAAAATATAACTCTTTGTGAAGAGAGATTCTAAATAGAATTTTTAATAGTTCTTTAGCTATAAAGTTAATTAGAATTCTAGAGACCAAAGTCCTACAATTATCATGTGATTTTAATTAGTGGAGATATACACAAGGTAGGTCCCAAAGTCTTTTTTTTTTCAAGTGCCCCCTTTTGTTTTTAAAGAATTTTTTTTTTAATTTCTCTCCCCTTCACCACCACCCCCCCCCCCCAGTTGTCTGCTCTCTGTGTCCATTTGCTGTGTGTTCTTCTCTGTCCACTTGTATTCTTTTCAGCAGCACCAGTGTCTGCTGACAGTGTCTCTTTTTGTGATTTCATCTTGCTACATCAGCTCTCCGTGTGTGGAGCACCACTCCTGGGCAGGCTGTACTTTTTTTGCACTGGGCAGCTCTCCTTATGGGGTGCACTCCTTGTGCATGGGGCTCCCCTATGTGGGGGATACCCCTGAGTGGCATGGCACTCTTTGTGCGCATCAGCACTGCACGTGGGCCAGCTCATTACATGGGTCAGGAGGCCCTGGGTTTGAACCTTGGACCTCCCGTGTGGTAGGCAGATGCTCTATCTGTTGAGCCAAATCTCTTCCCCCAGAAGTCTTTAAAAATCACTGAGTTTCCTTGGGTTTTCTTTTTCTCTCACATATTGCAGACTTAAAGCTGAAGATTCCAGTAAGTAGGAAATGCCAAAGTACACAAACAAAGAATGCTCAAAAAAACATCTTTATTTAGTCAAAGAACTAGCAAAAGTGGGAGCCTAGCATGACAGAAAACAGATTAGACAAATTCCTAGAAACACATAAACACCATACACTATCTACAGAAGAAATAGAAGATCTCAACAGACCAATTACAAGTAAGTTATTGAATCAGTCATTAAAAACCTCCCAACAAAGAAAACCCAAAACCAGATGGCTACACAAGTGAAGTCTAGTAAAATCTGTAAATATTCCAAGAAGAATTAATACAACCCTGCTCAAACTTTTTGAGCAGGTTTTAAAGAGAAGGGAACACTATCTAACTCATTCTATGAGGTCAACATCACCTTAACAGCAAAGTCAGATATAGATAATTTTAAAAAAGGAAATTATAGGCTAATTTCTCTTATACAAAAAGATGAAAAAATCATTAACAAATTACTGAAAATTAAATTGAACAGCACATCAAAAGATTTATAAACCATGATCATGCATCCCAGGTATGCAAGGATGATTCAATGAATGTAATACATCACACCAACAAAATTTAGGGAAAAAACATATGATCATCTCAATTTTCACAGAAAAGGCATTAAACAAAATTCAGCATCCTTTCTTGATGAAAACACTTAGAAAAAATAGGAATAGAAGGAAACTTATTCAATATGATAAAGGGCATATATGAAAAACCCACTGCTAACATCATACTCTATGGTGAAAAACTGAAGCTTTCCTTTAAGATCTGGAACAAGACAAGGATGTGTACTGTCACTACTGTTATTCAACATTTTACTGGGTGGTCTAGCCAGAGATATTAGACAAAATGAATTGAAAGATAGGCAGAAGACTTGAATAGATGTTTCTCCAGAAAGGATGTTGAAATGGCTAAAAAGCACATGAAAAGATGTTCAATATCACTAACTATTGGGGAAATGCAAATCAAAATCACAATGAGATATTATTTCATACCTACTAGAATGACTACTATTAAAAAAAGAAAATCATAAGTTTTGGAGAGAATGAGGAGAAATAGATATATTCATTTTATTGCTGGTTGGAATGTAAAATGATGCAGGTGCTGTGGAAAATAGTTTGGAAGTTCCTCAGGAACCTTTATATAGAGTACCATAAGGCCCAGCACCCCAGTTATTAGAAGAATTGAAAGCAGAGACTCAAACAGGTATTTGCACACTGATGTTCATAATGGCAATTCATAATTGCCAAAATGTGGAAGCAACCCAAGTATCCATCAATGGATGAATGGATAAACGAAATGTGGTATATACATATGGTGGAATGTTATAAACCAGTGAAAAGGAATGAAGTCCTGATGCATGCAATAACACGGATGAACTTTGAGGACATTATACTGAGTAAAATAAGCCAAACACCAAAGGGCAAATATTGTGTGATCTCTCTCATATTTCAAATTATATTATGCAAACTCATGGAGTTAGAATATAGAATATAGATTACCAGAGGATAGACTGGGGATAGAGAATGGGGAGCTGATGCTTAATTTGTGCAGAATTTCTATTTAGTTTCATTGTAACTATTTGGAAATGGATGGTGGTGATGGTAGCATATTATTGTGAGTATGATTAGCACTGCTGGATTATCTATGTGAATCTGGTTGAAAGGGGAAGTTTGGAGTTGTATATGTTGCTAGAATGAAAGCTAGAAGATAAAAAATGGGACTGTATAATATAGTGAAACCTGTTGTGGATGATTGATTGGTTAATAGTAAAAGTATAAGAATGTCCTTTCATGAATTATAACAAATGTATGACACTAATACAAGGCGTTAATAATAGGGTAATATATGGGGGGAAATATACCTAATGTAAACTATGACTTGTAGTTAATAGTACTATGTTATTATTCTTTCATCAATTTTAACAAGGGTATCTTGCTAATGCAAAGTGTCAACAATAGAGGAGTAATATGGGAACATTGTATTTTTCACATGACTTTTCTGTAAACATACACTTTCTCAAATCAAAAATAATAATAATAAATTATATCACTTCTGATGTGGTTCTAAATATTTGTAGAGCAAATATTAAAAACAATTATATTATTAACAAGGTAGGGTAAAGGGAGGTAAAAGAACACCAGCCTTCTAAACTTCACTTGAGCTGTTAAAATATTAACTCCAATAGACTAATGTAACATCTAGAGAAAACTCTAGAGTAGTTATACAAAGAGATAAACTGAAAACTATAGACTAATCAAAAGTGAAATTCTAAGAAATGTTTAAGTTAACCAGATTAATGGAGGAGTGGAGGAAAAAGAAAACAGAAAAGTAAAGTGGAAAACAACAGAAAACAAAACACAAAATGACAGACTTAAGAGTTAATATATCAATAATTACATTAAACACAAATGGCCTGAATGCATCAAATAAAACATAGACATTTACAAAGTTGATTACAGAAGTATGACCCAATTATATATTTCATACATGAAGCACATTTAAAATATAATGATTTTATAATGAAGGATGTTGTTAATAAGGGTAAGTGGGTCGTGGGACATATGGAATCCCTTATATTTTTTATTTAACATATATTATTAAAATCTAAAATTTCTTTAAAATAAAAAGTATAATATAATGACATAGGTAAATTAAGAGCAAAGGGTTAGAAAAAAGATGTATTGTGCAAACATTAATCCAAAGAAAGCCCAAGTGGCATTATTAATATTATATAAAGAAACCTCAGAGCAAAGAATATTACCTGGGACAGAAAGGGACATTACACAATTATAAAAGGATCAATCAATCAAGAAGACAGACATAACTATCCTAATGTCTATGTACCAGACAGTAGAGCTACAATATATGTGAAGTAAAAAAGGAAAGAATTTAAAGGAGAAATAGACAAATCTGCAATTTCAATTGCAGATTTCAACATCCTATCTAAGCTATAAATACAACAATTAGACATAAAATCACCAAGGACAAGGATCTAAAAAACATTAATTGAACACTCCACCCAGCAATAGCAGAATACACATTATTTTCAAATGCCTATGAAATGTATGCCATAAAAGGACATATCCTAGTCTAAAGAAATTATTTTTAAAAAGGAAATCATATCATACATAGCATGTTTCTGAAGATAGAATAAACTAAAAATCAGTACAAAGATAACAAAATATCAAAATATTTGGACATTAAATAATGCATTTTGAAATAATTTAAGGATCAAAGAGTGAGTCTAAGGTGAAATTTAAGCCTAGATTTAAGTGAATGAAAATTATAACACAACATATTAAAATATCTGTGGCATAATTAAAGCAGTGCTGAGTGGGAAATATATAACAGTAAATGGTCACATTTGAAAAGAGGAAAAGCCTCAAATCAATATTTTAATCCCCCATCTTGAGAATATAAAAACAAGAATAAAAATAAATCCAAAGCAAATAGAAGGAAGAGAGAAATAAACTTAAGAGCAAAAAAGTCAAATTTCTCAAAATGAACAAAATACCACAACTCACCCATTATGAATAAGATAATTTAAATGACCATATAAAATTTTAAAATAGAATTCATAATTTTAAAATTCAAAAAATAGTTGTTTTGGGCACAAATGGTTTTATTGGATAATTCTATCAAATATTTAAAGAAAAATTGACACTGATTCTAAACAACCTCTTCTGTAAAAAAGAAATATCATTGATGTGGAAGTTGTGGCCACTGGAGGTTTTGAGGGTAGAGAGATGGAAAAACAGGTGTAACATGGGGGCATTTTCAGGACTTGGGAATCATCTTGAATGACATTACAATGACAGATACAGACCATTATACATCTTATCATAACCTACAGAATTGAGTGGGAAAGAGTGTAAACTACAATATAAATTATAATCCATGCTATGGCAATGCGGCGGCTTGCTCGGTCAGTAGAGTTGGGGTCTGGCTGCGGACAAGGGGTCGGTCCAGCTTAGGACGAGGGGTCGGTCCCACTTGGGACGAGGGGTCGGTCCCACTTGGGACGAGCGGTCGTTCCGGCAGCAGACGAGGGGTCGGTCTCACAGGGGTTGCACGGTTCGGCTGGCGGGGTCGCCCGGCGAAGCCGGCAACGAAGGGGTCGCCCGGAGAAGCAGGCAACGAACTGGGGACAAGGGAGGCCAGGCCCTTGTCGGGGGCTCTCAGGACTGGAGGGCGCACGGCAGAAGAACTACCGTAGAGACAAGGTAAACACGCAAGTCCACTTTATTGAGGGAGAGGCAACAGTTTTATAGGGGCTGGGGAAGGCTGACTGGTCGAAGCCACGCCCTGTTCTGATTGGTTGCTGGCGAAAGGTCAGTGGGCGGTACTGGACGGGGGAGGGGTGGTGGTTAGGGATTGGCTGTCGCTGTTGCTGGGGTAAGGGGCAGGGTTTAGGGATTGGTGGCTGCTGTTGCTGGGGTGGAGGGCAGACTTGAGTTTCCTGCCCACGCCTGGCTGTTGCTGCTGTCGGGGGAGGGGAAAAGGGCAGACTGGAATTTTCCGCCCTGCGCCTGCGCAGGGAGAAAGAAGAAGAAGGGTGCCGCCCCACAGGCATCGTGTGGCGCCATCCGGGAGGAGGGGCGGCCGCGGAAGCATGGCTGCCGAGAAGGGGAGACCCGAGGGCACTCTGCGCCCATGCTGAGCTCCCTTCAGGGGTGGCGGTGAGTCCGACCAGCCACCCTATTATGGGGGCAGTGGCTTGGCCTGCCGCGGCTGCTCCCCCGCCAGGCCAGCAAACCACACTTCAGCCCGAGGGGTGACCGCATGGCAATGTTCCAAAATGTGTCTATCAATTGCAATGAATGTGCACACCAATGAAAGATGTTGCTAATGTAGTAAAATGTGGGAGGTGTGAGGAGTAGGGCATATGGAAATCCCTTATATATTCTCTGTAACATTTATATAATCAAAGTATGTTTTTAAAAATGAGAAAATGAAAAGCCAAAAAAAAAAAGGAGAGGGTAGCTTTTCCAGTTCATTTTATGAAGCTAGTATTACCCGATAATAAAATCAAACAAAGGTGATGGAAGGAAGGAAGGAAGGAAAGAAGGAAGAAAGGAAGGAAGGGAGGGAGGGAGGGAGGGAGGTAGAGACAAAGGAATAAAGGATTAAAGGAAGAGAGAAAGAAAGAAAAGTACAAAATATTATCCCCTTAAATATAGATGTAAAAGTCCTTAACAAAATATTAGCAAATAGAATTCACCAAAATATTTTTCTTAAAAATTATATACCATAAGCAAGTGCATTTTATTCCAAAGATTCACCGACAGTTAAATATTAAATTCAACCATATAATCTACAATAATAGTAATAGACTAAAGAAGGAAAATCCAATGATCATATCAATTGATATAGAATAGGCAGTTGACAAAATTCAACACCTGTTCTTGATAAATACTCACATAAAAATAGGAATAAAGGAGGAAATCCCCAGCTTGATAAAGAGCATCTTTAATACAGCTACAACCAACATAACAATGACGAAACCCTGAATTCTTTCCCCCTAATACTGATAACTATGTAAGAATCTCCACTCTCACCATTCTTATTCAACCTAGTGCTAGAAGTTCTAGCAACACAATAAGACAAGAGAAGGAAATAAAAAGCAAATCCATGGGAAAGGGGGAAAAAAAACGCTGCCCCTCTTTGCAGATGACATGATTGTCTAAGTATAAAACCCAAAAGAATTTACAAAATGTACCTCCTAGAATTAGTAAGTATATTCAGCAAATCACAGAATATAAGATAAGCATACAATAAATTGTATTTCTATGTAATAGCAATGAATATGTGGACAACAAACAAAAAATACAATAATATTTATAATTGCTTAAGGGAAAAAAGAGTTAAATCTAACAAATCATATACTGACTTGTAAACTGAAATCTATTAAGTACTGATGAAAAATATAAAAGTTATGAAAAAATAGAGACACACATATCATGTTCATGTATTAGTAAATGCAACAGAGTAATGATATCATTTCTCCTCAAGCTGATATACAAGTCTAATGCAATTACTATCAAAATCTCAGCAAGATTTGTGTAGATATATACAAAATTATTCTAAAATGCTTTTGAAAGGCAGAGGGCCTAGTATAGCTATAATAATTTGAAAGAAAAAATTAAATAAGAGGGATCAGTCTATTCAATTCCAAGACTTATTAAATAGCTATAGTAATGACGCCTATCTTCATAGGTGGAAGGATAGGTCCAGAAATCAATGTAACAGAAGAGAGAGCCTCCCCATATGCTCACTGATTTTTGACAAAGAATAAAAAGCAATTCATCAGAGGAAAGATAGTATTTTCAACAAATGGTGCTGAAATAATTGGACATCCATAGGCAAAAAAAGAGAAAAAATGAAACTCTACCCAAACTTCATACGTTACACAAGAATTAACTCACAACAGGATTACAAACCTAAGGATAAACATAAAACTTTTAGAGAAAAAAAAACATTTTTGGCAAAGATTTCTTAAATTTGATACCAAAAGCACAAGCCATTAAAGAAAAAAATTGATAATTAGGTCATCAAAATTTAAAAATTTGTCCGGTGAAAGACCCTGTAAGCTACAAGCTACATATGTAATGTAGGATAGAATCTAAAATCTTTAAAGAACACGAACGGAAAAAAAAAATCCAATTAGAAAATGGGCAAACGATATGAACAGGCATTTCATCAAAGAGGATAAATGGGCATTCAATATCATTGACCATTAGGAAAATGCATTTTAAACCTTGGTATTATCATTACATACCTACCAAAATGGCTAATTTTTTTAAATGTGACACCAAATGATGGTGAGGACACAAACAAACCAAATCACTCATACATAGCTGATAGCAATATAAAATCGTATAGCAAGGTGTGGAAAACAATTTGGCAGTTTCTTTAAAAAAACATTTGTTAAAAAACTAAACAAGCAACTATCATACAACTCAACAATTGCACTCTTGGGCATTTATTCCAGAAAAATGAAAATTTATTTTCATGAAAAAATCTGTACATAAATGTTCATAGGAACTTTATGTGTGATAAGCAAAATCTGGAAACAATTCACATTTTGGGTAAACAAATGATGATAAACCCATACCAGGGAATATTACCCAGCAAAAAAAAAAAGAAATTAACTGCTGAAACATTAAAAACTTTGATGAATACCCAGAGAATTACACCGAATAAAAAAACCAATCCCAAAGAGTTACCTATTGTATGTTTCCATTTATGTAACATTCTTAAAATGAAAAAATTATAGAAAAAGAGAACTAATTAATGGTTGCCAGAGATTAACGATGAGGGGGGTAGAAGTCATGAGGAATGTGGATGTGGCTGTAAAAGAACAACACTACATCTTGCTTCTAATATTGTACTCTAGTTTAACAAGATTTACCATTGGTGGAAATTGGATAAAGAGTATATGTGTCTACAATTATATCAAAATAAAATGGTTAAAATATATGAAGCAATTGTAGCAAATTATAAAGACATATTAGATCTGGGCAGTAGCTTCATGAATATATACTTTTATATGCTTTTTTTTTTTCATAATTTAAGAAAGCCAAAGAATGTACTGGATAGCATTAGCACATAATTCACTTCCATTGAATGTATAAACTCAACAGCATCCTTTCTCTTGTACCAGAATAAGTAACAGTATGATAATGAAGCATGCAGTTATGACTGTGTAGGACCATTAAAATTTAGTTAGAGAGGCTAGCAAGTTAGTCATGGTAATGGTGGGATCCATATTTTTAGGAGACCATGGTTAATTTTCTAGGGTGGAGTGCCCTAGCCTGAGAAACTTGAAAGCCAAATGTCTGATAAACAATATTCTATCCTATGACCTGGTTTCCTCTATGCAATACTATTTCTTCATTCTTAAAATATCTTATTCTTCAAAATTTTCAGAAATTTATACTACTGATTTATATAATGCTATACAATAATATTTTTACAGATATATGCCATACATTTTATACATATTTATATACATCTTTGACATTAAATTTTTAATGTTAGATTTATGCCATTTCTCAACCTTCTCGTGCTGGGGAATTCATTTTTAAAATGTGCAAAGAGGAAAAAAATAATTTTTAAAGTTGAACCCATCAGAAAACAATGGGTCATTTGATTAAAAAGGAAAAGAGTTTCTATTCAATGAAAATGTTGCTGTTAATAGACAAAGAATCAACATTTTACTAGACAAAATGATAATTTTGCCTTAATCCCACTATTTAGCCAATTTAAATCTCCTCTCATTAAAGATAATTCCAGTATTTTAAAGATCAAAGCTACTCTGGTTAGTTGATTAGTTTCTAGATTCTAATTCTATACACTTAATCAAGCCATAAAGTCTTTTAAAAAATCTAAATTCAAAAAGTGGAACTATTACTTCTTCCAACAAAGAGAAAATAACAATTGTTCCTACATGCTGTCCTTTTTCCACTAAGTGATAAATGATAGTCAAATTATGCATTAATTATCCCACCTCATACTGTGTGACTGGATCACTCTGATTTTAACTTAATAACCCTCAAGTTGGATGCCATGCTGTGAAAATGCCACTGTTTCCACAAAAGACTGTCCAAACCCCAGAATATGGGTCAATCATATCGTCCCTCCTGCCACCCCACATTTTAAAATATAACAGTACTGAAGGGATGATTTCAAAACAGCCCTTCAAAATCCATAATCTAACAAATGAAGAAACAGATACTTACAAAAATTAGTTCCCTTAAGTCATACTTGTTCCTGATTAACAGATTCAGAAACTGAGGCTCAGGGAGCTTAGAACCTTGCTCAGGACGACCAGGGCAGCATTCTGTTTGGCTCCAAGCCACCTCCTTACCCCATTACTAGATAACTCTTGAAATGTTACCTCGCTTTTCTGCTTCATATCCAATAACCGTACTTCTTACTTTTCCACATGGAACCCACATACTTTCTTTACCAATTCCATTTCTTCTATGCTATACACTCTTCAGCTCTTTCATGGAATTATTCAGATATTTAGTTAACACCAGGATATACATCTTTTACAGAGGCCACTGGCATCTGTTAACAGAGGGCAACATCCAGATGTCATCAACCTTGTACAGCATATAAAACAAAAAGGATGGCACTTATCAAACACTTTTTGATGTGATTAATGATTCTCAGACTTCCTAGAAGGTTAAGAGAGACTCAGTACTTGTTGCTTCCATGAATTTTGACATGCAAGAGGATTCATGGGCTCCAAACCAATTATGAAACTCCGTGATACCAACTCAACTTCTTACAATGTGAATATTCTCAAGTTTCGCTCTTTTTACTTTACAGTGAAAGTTTTAGGAAGTTTATATGAATTAATAAAAATCCTGGGCTTTATGAAGCCCATCTAGCTTTGAACATGCTTTTATTGATCTTTCAGGTAAATCTACTGTGAATGTTATGAGCCAAGCCAGATCACCAACTTCAAACAGAATCGGAGGTACCTGTAGAGAGTTCGGCTGGCAGACAGGCTTTTACTAAAGCCAGCAGAGCAGAGGTGAGGATAAAAAAAAAGTTGCTTAATTAACATTTTAGATGTGTTGTAAGTTTAGTGATTTAAGGCAGCTTATTAAACTCTCCCTGCTGTATCCTGGAGGGTATAATTTTTATTTTCCATTATACAGATGTAATCAATTTGTTCCTAATATCTGAACACATTAACATAGGGAAGATTTTTAACATGCTTTGGTTCTTTTTGTGTCCATGCTTATAAGTCAGTTATCTTCCTTGAAGATACCAAACTATTTTACTACAGTCAGTACAATGGAAAAACATCTTATCAATTATTCCTTCTTAGAAACAGAATATTTTCTTCCTTTAATACTTCTTATTAAAGGAAGTATTTTCAGTTCCTATTTTGCATATGGACGAAAGGAAAAATAGCATGATTTCCCATTCCTATTCTCTTAATTTCCTGGCTGCTATGACAAATACCACACAGTGGGTTGATTTAAACCATGGAAATTTATCACAGTTTCAGAAGCTGGTAGGCTTGCTTCTTCCTGGGGTCAGTAGTAGTCTTGGGGGGTTGGCAAGCCTTGGGGTTCCTTGAATTTCCTGTCCCATGGCAATGTCCTCTACTTTCTCTTCTGAGTTCCTGCTAACTTCCAGAGTCCAGATTAGCCTCATTTCTTTTTCCTTTTAAGGAATCCAGGAATAGGATTAAGACCCATCCTGATTCATTTGATGACACTTTAACTAAAAATAATACCTTCAAGATCCCATTTACAAGAGGTTCACACTCATAGGAATGGGACTAAGATTAAGAGCATATTTGTTTTCTTAGGTGCTGTATTAGTCAGCCAAAGGGGTGCCGATGCAAAACACCAGAAATCTGCTGGGCATTATAAAGGGTATTTATTTGGGGTAGGAGCTTACAATTACCAGGACATAAAGCATAAGTTACTTCCCTCACGGAAGTCTATTTCCACATGTTGGAGCAAGATGGCTGCTGACGTCTGTGAGGGTTCAGGCTTTCTGGTTCCTCTGGGCTCAGCTCCTCTGTTTCCTCCACAAGGTCAGCTGTAGACTATGAGGCTCTCTAGGCTTTGCCTCTTTCCACAAGGTCAGCTGTATACTATCAGGCAAACGGCTTTGTCTCTTTACCTGGGGATCCAGCTTAAGACTTCAGCATCAAACTTCACATCAAAACTCCAAAATCAGAAACTCACAATGCTGTCCTTTCCCTTTCATCTGTGAATCCCCACTCACCAAAGGGCAGGAACTCAATGCCCTAATGATGTGGCTCAATTAAAGCTCTAATCATAACTCAATTAGGCTCAGGTACAGATCAGATTACAAACATAATCCAATATCTATTTTTGGAATTCATAACCATATCGAACTGCTATGGGTGCATAATTCAACCTCCCACCATATCCAACATTCATACTTTTATATCTCCAGGGAAGAGCTTCATCCATTTCCACATTTTTCCATGTAACAAAACAGGTTCAACTCATAAATCATGGGAAGCTAGAGGAATAAACCATTAACCTCACTGTCAATGTCACTGTTGCCTAATTCCTTTGCCTAGACTTAATTTTGTGTTTGTTTCCTCCAAACAAGACATAATGTTATTTATAAATTTCCTGTGAAGAAAAACTGCACCAATCCTGCTAAACAAAAACATTCCAATGAAAATCTCAGCCCAGTAATCTGGACCATATTGGTTAATTATGAACCTGGCTGTGTGACCTTGGGCAAATCAGTTTACCTCCCTCTGCTTGAGTTTCCTCAGCTGTAAAAGGCATATAAATTAGTTCACAAATTTGTTTTGAAGGATAGCTGCAGCTTGCCTTTAGGAGAAATATTTTTTGTTAATTTGCAGCTAGTGTTTTCTGTATCAGTTATCTCAATCAAATTAATGGCAGGCAGATTTTTATCATCTCTATCTAAGCTATCTTTTACTTTCTCAACATAAAAGTAGATAGAACATCAATAAAATTTATATTTTTAGAAAGAAAATTTGCCCATCACCCAGATTCAGATATTGTCAATTCATGGCAAAATATTGCTTCATTCAGTTCCTCTTCTCTCTCCATATCATAAAAACATATTCCAGACATTATATCACTTCATCTGTAATTATTTTAGTATGTACCCCTAAAAGAGAAACTGTTCAAAAATGAAAACCATATAACCACAATAACATCATAAAATCTTCTAAAATTCCTCAATATTTTCAAATATCCAATCAATGCTCAAAATCCCATCATGCTATAAAGACTGGTTTTTTGTTTGTTTCTTTAACAATTTATTTGATTCAGGATCCAAATAAGTTTCACATGTAACTCTTAGAGACTATGTCTTCTGAGTGTCATTTCACCTGGTGTTCCCTCTCCATCTCATTTACTTTTTTACTTGCAATTCATTTATTGAACTTGTTCTGTGTATTTTCCCACAGTCTGGATTTTTCTGATTGCATCCCCGTAAAGTGGTTTTGTTACTACATGTGATCTTCTTGACCAAAAGGGGGAAATATTAAATACAAATGAGTGTTTACAGCTAAGGGATTTCAAAGTGAGTCAGAAGGTCATTCCAGAGGTTATGCTTGAGCACGTCTCCCCCCAGGGCCCACTGGGTGGAACGTGGGAGAGTGTGCGCTATGATGTGGACCATTGACTATGGGGTGCAGCGATGCCCAGAGATGTACTTACCAGGTGCAATGGATGTGTCATGATGACGGGAGAGAGTGTTGCTGTGGGGGGAGTGGGGGGTGGGGGCTGTGGGTTGAATGGGACCTCATATTTTTTGAATGTAATATTTTTTTTAAAAAATGAATTAAATTAAAAAAAAAAGAGTGAGTTACATGTGAAACTTATTTGGGTAGCTTGTATTTTTATTACTGACTTGTGTGATTTCTTGAATATTGTGTATATTAAATCCTTATCAGATATGTGATTGCCAAATATTTTCTCCCATTGAGTCTATTGCCTTTTCATCCTTTTGACAAAGTGTTTAATTTTGAGGAGGTCCCATTTATCTATTTTCTCTCTTGTTGCTCATGCTTTCGGTGTAAGGTTTAGGAAAGGACTGCCTACCACAAGATCTTGAAGATGTTTTCCTACATTTTCTTCTAGGAGTTTTATAGTTGTTGCTTTTATATTTATGTCATTTATCCATTTAGAGTTAATTTTTTTAAAAGGTGTGAGATAGGGGCCTGTCAACTGATGAATGGATATACAAAGTGTGGTATATATACATGATGGAATATTATGCAGCCTTAAGCAGAAATGAAGTTGTGAAACATATGACTACATGCATGATCCTGGAGGACATTATGTTGAGTGAGGCAAACCAGACATGAAAGGACAAATACTGTATGATTGTGCTATTATCAACTAAATATATTGTGTAAACTCATAGAGTTAATTAGAATATAGGTCACCAGAAAATTGAAAGAGGGTAGAGAATGGAAAGCTGAAGCTTAATCTGTTCAGAATTGGTAAAAATGTTGTTTGTAAATCTTTGGAAATTAATAGAAATTGTGAAAGCATACTATGGTGTTTATAATTAGCAGAGCTATTATATATGACAGTGGTTGAAACACAAAGTCTAAGGTTATGTATATTACTAGAAGGAAAGCTAAAAACTGTAACATAAGACTGTATAAGATATATATAGAACACAAATATGGATGATATTGCATATCTATATTTAACTGTTTTTACTAACTATAAATACAAAGATATTAAAGAGTAGCAAAAAGAATAGCAGCTATATATGGCAGGGGAAGCACAGAGATTGAGAGATGATGAGTTTTGTTTGTTTTTATTAATATTATTGGAATATGAAATTGTTCTAAGAATGATTGAAGTGATGAATGTACAAATATGTGATTACACTGAATACCACTGATTGTACACTTTGGATGGATATGCTTTATTAATATGTATCAATAAATTTGATTTTTAAACAGTATATGACAATTTTCATATACTTGTGAATTTCTACTACTTCATCTGTTATTGATTTCTAGCTTAATTCCATTATGGTCAGAAGGAAAAAAATTTATGATTTTCATATTTTTTAATTTATTGAGACTTGTTTTGTGGCCTAATATATAGTCTATTTTGTAGAATGATCCATGTGCACCAGAGAAGAATGTGTGTTCTGCTTATGTTGGGTAAAGTGTTTTATAAAAGTCTGTTAGGTCTAGTTAGTTTATAGTATCATTCAAGTCTTCTATTTCCCTATTGATCTTCTGTCTTTATCTTCTACCCAGTATTGAAAGTGAGTTACTGAATCTACTATTAATGTAAAAATATATAATTTATCTAAAATTAGAATAGGTACTCCAGGTCTCTTTTGTTTACTATTTTCAAGCTATAATTTTTCCATCCTTTCACTTTCAGTCTACTTGCATCTTTAAATTTAAAGTGAGTCTCTTGTAAACAACCCATATATAGGTCATGGTTTTTTAAATATTCTGCCAATCCCTGTCTTTTGACTGGAGAGTTTAATCCATTTACATTTTTAATTTTTTTTTTAATTTTTAAAAGCTTTAGATTATATAAATGTTACATTAAAAATATGGAGAATTCCCTTATACTCTACCCTCTTCCCCTCCCACACATTCCCACATTAACAATGTCTTTCGTTAGTGTGGTACATTTGTTAAAATTGATGAACACATATGGAAGCATTGTTTTACTAACCATGGACTACAGTTTACATTATACTTTACTCTTTGCTCCACACGATTTTATAGATTTTGACACAATGTATAATAGCCTATATCCATCATTGCAATGTTATGCAGGACAATTCCAATATCCCCAAAATGCCACCATGCCAAACCTTTTTTTCCCTTGCTTTCCCCTCAGAAACTTTGGTGGCTACTCCAAAGTAACTACTGATAATGTGAAACTTTCTTCTGCTAATTTGCTACTTAGTTTTTTAAACTTTATAAGTCTATTTTCCTCAATGCTTCTGGTAATGCCTACTTTATTTTTTATTTTTTATTTTTTTTTTATACAATAACAACCGCCTCTTAGCCACCCTAACCTGTTTCAGCCTAGAGGGCAAATTCTGGGAGGTCCAGTCCAACAGGAGTTTCCTAGGTCAGTTTATCAGTCTGCCTCCTGGTTGACTGACACCAACACACAGGCGCCCTAGTGTGCCCATAGAGGTTACACTGCTCCTGCCAGAATGACCCACAATGGGAATGCAGCCTGGCTTCATACCACCTGGGACAGGGAGCAGGCATCAGCAAAGGTACCCGGAGATTCTCTTATGGCTTTTGAAGCTGCATTTTCTTAATTCAGCACTCACCCAGTTACTCTAGCACTTTAACTGTTTTCTTTAATTTTGAGGACTTGTTCAGGCTTTAAAACTCCTCTGCTGCTTTTGCCCAATGGGGTTTGGAACAATGGCTGCCCTCAGAGCCATGCCTCCCACAATCTGAAGTAGTTCTTCAAAAGCAGCTCTCTTTGGATGCTGTACAGCATTCCACTAGACTCAGGAGCTTCAAAATATTTGTTTCAGACAGTTCCTTTGAGTTTAATAATTGTTTTTGGTAGAGGGATTGATTCCAGGAACTTCCTACACTACCATTTTCCTACAATCCTGCCAGTTGTTGTTCTGGCTTTTTTAAAGTATCCTTAAGAACTCATGGATTTAAATATATTTCATGTTTAATATATATTATTAATGCTTAAATATATTAAAGTTATTATCAATTTTGATGTTTAAATTGAAGGCAAAATACAAGAAATAGGTTGGTTTTTAGAAAGGGTATTTATTTGGTGTAGGAGCTTGAAGATACCAGGCCATAAAGCATAAATTGCTTTCCTCACTAAAATCTGTTTTCACATGTTGGAGCAAGATGGCTGCCGACATCTGTGAGGGTTCAGGCTTCCTGGGTTCCTCCCTTCTAGGGTCTTGCTTCTCTCTGGGTCCAGGGTTCCTCTCTTTCCAGGGATTGCTTGCTCCTGAGCTCAGGTTTCATCTTTTCCTGGGGCTTGCTTCTCTTTCTTCTGTGAGTTTACTTCCCAGGGCTCCAGCTTAAGGCTTCAGCATCAAACTCCAACATCAAAACTCCAACATCAAAACCCCTCTAGTCTGTTCTTTGCCATGCCTTTTATCTGTGAGTTCCCACCTACCAAGGTGTGGGTCTCAACACCCTAATGACGTGGCCCTATCAAAGCCCTAGTCATAACTTAATCACTTCCAGGTACAGATCAGATTACAAACATAATCCAATATCTATTTTTGGAATTCATAACCATATCAAACTGCTACAGTGGGTGTTCTAAAACTCATGGTACATGTAATGACTTAAGGAATGTCACAGACAGAAAAATGTTATACTTGGTTATTTAGGCAAGAGTTAACCTCTGGGATGTCTGCCTATAGAACACCCCTTTCCTGATTATGATGAGGTCGCAAACCTCCTCATGGATATTAATACAAGGAGATACAGGAGATTTTCCATGCCAGCCCTAACCACCCCTCAATTATCCAATCACTGCAAGGTTTTATTTATTTTAATTATTTAAGGTTTAGTTTTAGTTCAGTATGTCTTCTTTCTTCTTCAGAGGAAGCTCTCGCTTGTGGATCTCCTGAGTTTTTTCCCTTCATTTTTATGAAAAATGGGAAGAACCTGATTTTCATTGATTCTAAGCTACACAGTGAGGACATTCATTAGCATTTTTTCAATACCTCTTTCAGCAGTTTTTTCCAAGTATTCTTGATCAAAATTGCATGAGGATCTTCTTAAAATTATAGATTTCTAGTATCCACCATAAGGGGGGGATACCCTGAGAAGTGGTATTTTGAACAAGTTTCCCAAGCAAAGCCTACCATAGGTAAGCCTGGGAAATACTGCCCTAGCTTGTACCTCCCAAGGATTAAGACCTGTCTGGTATGACACAGAAATATGAGCCAGAGTTCTGAAACTACACAGCCTGGGTTCAGACATCAGCTCTATTCCTCACATCAGAGAGACCTTGAGTGAGTTAAAGTCTCTGAGCCTCTGCTTTCTTCTCTGTGTAACAATGAGAATAGTGCCTGCTGCACAGAAGAGAATAGAGTTGCCTAGTCGATATTGTGCTTACCATAAACTCAATAGATGTTGGTTATTAATTACTATTAATAATATTACACTGGGATCCTAAAGTTAAAAATCTCAGTGTATGGGCTTTTTACATGTTTTTATATTAGATGCCTAAATAAAGTCTTGGCTTAAAAGAAAAATAAATCTTTTTCTCCTATTTAAGATTATAAAACATTTTAGCCTCCCATATTTCTCTTAAAGGAAAATATTGGCTGAAAATGTTGGAAATGCCACTCTGGACTCAATCACCAAGTTTCCTTCCTCATTCTTCCTGGAAAAAAAACATTTTATTTGAGTATAATAGGATTAGATTTAATCCCTGCATGCAGGTTTCCAGGCAGAGGTAAACAGCCTAAGAGAGGAAAATGAGAATCTACTTCTATTTCTTTTAAAAACGTATTTTCAAATTTTTATGACAATTCATTTGTACTGTAAAAAATTTGAGAATACAAAAATATAACATGTATCAAAACTTCATTACTTTTTAAGGCTAATATTCCATTTTATGTACATACCATGTTTTATTTATCCATTCATCTGCTGATAGAAATTTGGGTTGCTTCCACCTTTTGGCTCTTATAAATAATGCATATCATGAATTACATACTATGTACATTGGTGAATTAATATCGGCCTGAGTCCCTGATCTCACTTCTTTTGGGTATATACATAGAAGTAGGATTGCTGGGTCATATGGTAGGTCTATGTTTACCTTTCTGAGGAATCCCAAACTATTTTCCACAGTGGCTGCACCATTGTACATTCCCACCAACAATGTACCAAGGTGTCTATTTCTCTGCATCCTCACCAGCACTTCTTATTTTCCATTTTTAAAAATAATAACTACTCTAGTGGGTGTGAGGTAGTATCTCATTGCGGTTTTGATTTGCATTTCCCTAACAGTTAGTGGTTTTGAGCATATTTTTATATGCCTTTTGGCCATTTACATATCTTCTTTGGAGAAATTTTTATTCATGTATTTTGCCCATTTTTAAATTAAGTTTTATTGTCTTTTTGTTATTAAGTTGCAGTTCTCTATATAGTCTGGATATTAAACCCTTATCAGATATATGGTTTCCAAGTATCTACACTTAATCTGTTGGTTGTCTTTTAGGACAACTCATTTTAAACAAAGATTATTTTAAACATTTTAAACCCTTCTAGAATAATATTTCAAACAAAACTATTTTACTTTTAGCAGATCATTTACTTCTCTGACATTCAATTTCCTCAGCAATAATATAGGAATAAAAATGATGGTCCTCAGCAGCAGACATGGCCCAGTGGTTAGGGCGTCCGTCTACCACATGGGAGGTCCGCGGTTCAAACCCCGGGCCTCCTTGACCCGTGTGGAGCTGGCCCATGCACAGTGCTGATGCGCACAAGGAGTGCCCTGCCATGCAGGGGTGTCCCGGGCGTAGGGGAGCCCCACAAGCAAGGAGTGCTCCCCGTAAGGAGAGCCGCCCAGCGCAAAAGAAAGTACAGCCTGCCCAGAAATGATGCCGCATACACGGAGAGCTGACACAGCAAGATGATGCAACCAAAAGAAACACAGATTCCCGTGCTGCTTACAACAACAGAAGTGGACAAAGAAGATGCAGCAAATAGACACAGAGAACAGACAAACGGGGTGGGGGGGAAAGGGAGAGAAATAAATAAATAAATAAATCTTACAAAAAAAAAAAAAAAAGATGGCCCTAACTACTCTTCAGAAGTCTGTGAAGGCAAATTGAAACATTAAAAAATAGATAGAATAGGTTTTTGAAAAAATAGAATTTATTATTATCACTGCTTATAAAAGTGGAAGGAGCCTTAAAGGTCATTCCAGTCCTCAACTGTAGATGAGAAAACTGAGCTTCTAAGAGACATCCTTAATTTCAAATGAGTCTTGAACAATTCTATGCCTCCTTTTGAAAGAGCTAATATAAATCAAATTTCTTAAAATAAAATCTTATTTTTTAAGATTTCTTTTCTTTTTTTTTTTTTATTTCTTTCCCTTCCCCCCCAACCCGTAGTTGTCCGCTCTCTCTGTCCATTCTGTGTGTTCTTCTGTGACCGCTTCTATCCTTATCAGCAGCATAGGGAATCTGTGTTTCCTTTTTGTTGCATCATCTTGCTAAATCAACTCTTCATGTGTGCAGCGCCATTCCTGCGCAGGCTGCACTTTCTTTCGCACTGGGCAGCTCTCCTTACAGGGCACACTCCTTGCACGTGGGCTCCCCCTACACAGGGGACACCCCTGCGTGGCATAGCACTCCTTGCGCGCAACAGCACTGCACATGGGCCAGCTCCACATGGGTCAAGGAGGCCAGGGGTTTGAACCACGGACCTCCCAAGTGGTAGGCAGACGCCCTATCCATTGGGCCAAGTCCACTTCCCAAAATCATTTTTTAAATGCACTAAGAGGATGTGCTACATACCTTTGGCAAATGAAGGCCCAGAGTGGCCTCAGACTTCGCAACATCAACACTGGGAACCTGGCACAACAAAAAGAAACACAGATTCCCGTGCCACTGACAACAACAGAAGTGGACAAAGAAGACGCAGCAAATAGACACAGAGAACAGACAACTGGGGTGGGGGTGGGGGAATGGGAGAGAAATAAATAAATAAATAAATCTTTAAAAAAAACAAACAAAACACTGGGAACCTTATGCTAGGAATTATGCCTTTATAATTCTAATGGTAAATTAATGTTTATTACTGCTTTATAACAGCCAATTTATCAATCAAATGTGAAAAATGAATGTACTTTTAAATATACATGCATTCCACATAAATGAAATTATAAAAAAAACAAATACTGCAAGGAATAATAGGCAGTTAGAAACTTTAGGGGAGAAAAGGCCAATGAAAAGAAAATGTTTTTGAACAATAAGTAATGGATGAGAATAAACAAAGTTGGGTTGTCAACCCACTCTCAAGAAGCAAAGATCTTACCTAGTATCATACTTTAATATTAACACAAAGAATGTGGATAATCATGAGGCACAGGAGCCAAGGAGAAGTCAAGGACGTCCAACACAGCTGCCCACTTCCTTCCTTACAACATTAGGACATGCCTTGGCCCAGATTTCACATTTGAGGTCTTAAAGTAATGCCTGTGGGCATCACTTGCCCAGATGGATCCCTTGTAGTCATTAAACACCTTTTTATATTCTGATAATTATACGCTCACGTTTTCCAACAGGCAATGCCTCATAAATCTATAAATTCCAGGTTTTCCATCTAAATGGGTGATTTCATCTTTCCTTTCCTTCCCCTCTCCTTTTTTCTTCTCTACTATAGTATGCCCAGAGTAGGAAGGATGGGCTACAGAACAGCAGCTAACCTATTTCCTTCACATTAGTCACATAATATAAATAGTGTATACTGATTTCTCAACTTTTAGAAACAATCAATAACAAATCACATAATACTTAATTGTGATTAATGAATGCAATTAATGTTATCAATCTTGACATATAAGAATAAAGAGGACCAATGATTGGGTTAGAATTGAAGATGAATGCAGAAAGAATTGTTAGAAGTGCTAATATCCTCACCTTCAAAGTAGAAAACCAAGAGATACTGTCTCTAATTGACCAAATAAAAATGAATATGTAGGTATATTATTTTAAATTATAGAGACAATGAACAGAGGAAATAAAATATAATTAAATTACGTGGGAGGGAAAGAAAAGACATGCTGTTACTAGTGAGTTAAGACTCCATAGATAATGTCTAAAATTAATCAATTAAAACATAAAGTTAGTGTAGCTTTTTGAGATATGGAGATAACTACCAAGAGACATAGGAATTGAAAGGTATTGGTTTTGCAGAATGGGACTGTGAACAGGAGATTTTGGTTTTTCCTTTCAAGTCCAACTATACTCAACATTTTTTAACCATGTGCAGGTATTATATTGTATTACTTTGATAACAATTTTAATTATTAAAATAACTGTTACATCTAGGTCCACAATGGGGCCAAAGTAGTAGAGGAAGCATAATTAGTCAATTATATGGCTACTTTTAAAAACACAGATGTAATCAGGAAGAGTTCTCCACAGAGAAGGTAAACATCGGGGTCAAAAGCTGATGCTCTACAGCCGCCCTTTCCCCTTTCCTTACAACACTGTGACCTCCATTTTTGTCCTCCAATACTTGCTCCCCTTTCCTTTAAGAATAATTCTTGTGAATTTATCAGGGTCATGGTGTTCAGGTTAGAACCTTTCGTGGACCCTAGAAAATCCTGTTTTTAAAGCAAGCCCTCTCCTGGGTAAATCCTTTGTGGATGGGGCCTTTCAATTAGACTTGGTTTAAGGGCTTTTTTATTAGATCACTTTTGATTAGATTGCTTCAGATAAGGGTCTTTGATTAGATTGCAGGACTCAAGGTGAGTCTTAATCCTTTACTGGAGTCCCATATAAACTGAGGAGAGGGGAGAGGAAAAGCTGCCATTTTTACCCTGCCATGTGAGGCAGGACTCCAGGATCACCTACAGCCACAGAGAAAGAGAGAACCTCCAAGAGGCCGACAGAGAGGCCAGAGGCTGGAATCAGTGGAGCAACCTGAAGCTGAGGAGATGAGGCCAGGCAGAGAGGAGGCAGAGCCTGATCGCCCCACAGCTGAGTTCAGGGAGGAAGTGAGCCTGCAGGAAATAGCAGAGACCAGACGCTATTTTGCCTTTTGGAAATGAGGGTTGTCCACTATATCATTTTGTTAGTTTTCCTGGGCAAGTTCGATAAACTGGAGAGTAGGTGTTGGCTACAATTCTGCTGAGATTCAGGGTTCAACCGGCATATGAAGAGACCAAAGATTTAAGTCTCTGGACGTACATTTAATGGATTTAGTGCTAATTATAGGTTCAAATAAAAGGGGTAGAAGAATCATGTGTAAGGAAATTTTAAGTGTTGAACTGTTACATTGGGAAAATAGGCTACTATCTATTCCAAGGTAGGGCCCAGATGGGGTGCTGCTTTCATGGGGTCGTGTGCCTTGCCTATAGGGCCTGGACGTCTCTGGAGCCCTCAGGAGCACCCCTGTCTGAGGCTTTGTTCACTGTGTCAGTCAGGGAGACCCTCCTGAGATGTGCATGAGCATAACCTCTGGAATGAACTCCCAACTCACTTTGAAATCTCTTAGCCATAAAAAAACTCTTTGGCGTTTAATGTTTTTTTAAAGATATTATTAGTTGGGTCTCTTTTCATCGAATAATTATGATTTCTTTATGAGCATCTGGTTTTAAAAGTTGCTATCAGAACACTAAGAAGTTGGAGGTATTTAAATTTCACAGTCTTTATCAATGGGAAATGCTTCCTATTGCTCGATGTCTAATTTCTCCCAAATCTGTGCAAATAATTTTATGTCAGTCCCTACATTCAAGCAATCATTTATCCATTCTTTTGATTCCAGTTGAATATCTCAATGCACCCTGCTCTGAGATAGATACCTAGGAAGGTAGGGGAAGGGAAAATTCAGTGAGCTATAACCTTCTCTACTCCTTCGAAACATCATGCATTGGAGAACCACTACAGTGTCATAGTTAAGGGAAGGGTTAAGTCAGGCTGCCTGGATTTCTATTCTGGGTCTGCTATTCACAAGCAAAGCGATTTAACCTCATTGTGCCTTATATGACTCATCTTTTAATTGGGAATAATTTTATTAGTCATCTCATTGGTTGACTGTGAGACTTAAAAGAGTTAATAAAGCTGAAGCATTTAGAACAGTGCTTTGCACACAACATGCATGAAATAAATGCTATTTGCATTATTCTTTGGAAAGCTGAGACATATATGTACTTAGAAGAAATACCTCTAGAAGAGATGTCACACAGCAACATGTAACTAATTATCAAACAGTTGTCTTTAATTAATTTTCAGTTATGGAAAGTGGGAGGGGATATTTGTACTCTGTTTCCACAAATAATACTCTTAATTTGTCATCTAGGCCATCAATATATATGTTCATTTTCACCTGTGTCCCTTTTCATGTAGCATCTAACTCTATTCATTCCATTTGTGAAGGGTTTTCTTTCCTGAATTGCTTCAAAGACACACTGTCAAATTTTGCTTGTCTACTGCCAGAGCCACACAAAATTCTCAGTATCCACAGATTTATTTGCATTTTAAATACACATATTGTTATGTACTTTTTTAGTTCTCCGTCGGTCAAGTGATTGCCCTGATTTCTCTATTCAAGTGAAAACACCATGCTCTTGAGAAATCATATTTTTTATTTTAAATAGAATGTACTTTACACTTGTTCCAATCAAAAACCTTCAAATTTCCAAACTTTTCAAACTGACTTTGTGTCTCCTTCCTGTGCAATATATGAAACATCCTTTGTCTTTACGTGGTTTCCTTTCTTTGTCCATTCCAATAAAACTAAAGACAAACATTATTAAACACTGAATTCTTTCCACAATAAAGAATAGAGGGTTAAGTCTCAATTCAGATTTTTCATAAAGTGTTTAACTTGCACTTCCACTTGGTCTTTAATTTTAGAAGATTCTGTTTTCCTGATTGCCAGTATTTGCACAAGTGGTGAACCATTACTGGATAGATATTTATTCATATTTAAATTTGGTTGATGTAGGCATCCTGCCTATTTTAGTTACTGCAATTTTTGCTCTCGGTTGCAAAACTAACAGTTGTCAACTGACTTTTTGGCTTTATTATTGAGAAATTAAGTAAAACTAGAGGACAGCTAAATCTTGAGTCTTCTCTACCATTTAGACCTAGCCTCCTTTTAAGTCTTGTCCCATTTGGCAAAGTAGCAATCAATATAAATGTTTCAATATTTGTACCACCCACATGTATAATGTTATTAATAGGGGAAAGGAGAAAAGGGGGAGGATGTTGGGTATATGGGAATCCCCTATATTCTGAACATCACTTTTCTATAACCCAAAACTTCTTTGAAGACAAAATGAAAAATATAAGACACTGGGGGAATAAATGGAAGAAAATGCCACTGTACATATAAGACAACAGATCTTAAAGTGATGAAAGATCTATTGTCAAAAAAAATTTTTTTGAAGATGGTTTTGATTGAAAATAATAGAATGCCCAACTGAAAATGGCTCCACCATTAGGTGTTTATTACCACCTCACATAACAATATTCCATGGTTTGTACAGTGGCTTAATGATGACATCAGATAACAAGGTTTTATCTATCCTTCTGCTTGAGAAGTTGGTGATATCTCCTTATGGTCACAAAATGGCTGCTGCAGTTCCAACTGTTACATCTTTACATATAGCGTGTACGAAATCAGTAAGGGAATACAGAGTTTACCATTCACATATCTGTCTCCTTTTATCAAAAGATATATTTTTCCAAAAGCTCCTAGAAGAATTCCCTTAACATGCCATCGGCCAATTCTAGTTCACATGGTGCCCATTTGCTAAAAGAAAGTTAAGAAAGTAAATACCTAGTATTTTCAGTCTCTCTCCTGGTTGGTCTGTTTGACAAATGAAAAGAGGAGGAGGAGAATGGCTTTTGGGTAAGCAATTTTCAACACTGGCCACAAAAAAGGAATAAATGTTGCAAAAAGATGATTTAGGAGGGTTCCAAAGAATAGGTCCTATTTCAAAAGCCTCTCTATAACTTCTGTCTCAGGACCTTAGCTAAGTGAACTGGAGAAATTGATTATTTTTCATCTATTTTTTAACAAATAAATTTTATTGATACATACTAATAAAGCATAAATCCATCCAAAGTGTACAATCATTGATATTTGTTGTAATAGCTGTGTATTCATCACTTCAGTCATTATTAGGGCATTTTCATTATTCCAATAATAATAATAATAAGCAAAAAAGAAACATCACCTCTCAATCTCTCTATGCTTCCCCTGACATACATACATAGCTGCTATTGTTTCCATCTCTCTATTTTGTAAAAACAATCTTATACATGCAATATTACCTATTTTCATATTTCACATGAGATTTCACTATCTTATAGTCTTATGTTACATTTTTTTAGCTTTCCTTCTAGTAATAGACATGTCCTTAGATTGTCTGTTTCAACCACTGCAGTACCCATATAATAGCTCTGCTAGTCACAAACACTATCATGTGCTCTCACCATTTCCATTCATTTCCAAAAATTTACAGACAACAATTTAACCAGTTCTGCATGGATTAACCCTCAGCTTTCTATCTTTATCTTCATTCTATTTTCTGATGACCTGTATTCTGATTATAAACTCCATTAGTTTACACAATATACATTAGTTTACACAATATATTTAGTTCATAATAGTGCAATCATACAGTATTTTTTCCTTTTGTGCCTGGCTTGTTTCACTCAACATAATCAAATAAACAAACCGTAAAGCAGAACACATCATTTTATGGTATTATTTTATGGAATTAATAAATGACAATTCATAAAGTAATCTGAAAGCATGACCTCATTTTTTTGGCAATGCTTTATTATAAGATAATGTTCATATGGGGCAAGAGAATGATTGATTACTTGGAGGATCTAAGGACATGACTATTATTTTTCATCTTTTGCAATGTGCCACAACTCCTCTAGAATTTAGAATTCTACTTAAAATACAACTCACTGTATGTTTTTTTAGAACCCCCTAAGATGCTGTTAGTTATAGAAATTAATCTATATTCCACCAATTTCACTCTAATCTAAAGAGAACAATTTACAATGTACATAAGAATAGTTTTTCCTTGCCTCTTATAACATTCTAACTCAAAGCAAATGTTACATAAAATTTTCAGTCATTAGTATACTGAAACCCAAAAAGTAGTAACTTAACTGAAAAAAACTTATTAGTAAATTCATCTGCAAATGTCAGCCTAGCCTAGTGCTTGATAGAAAAGTTCTGTTACGTTTTCTTGCAATAGTACTTACTTTGCAGTTAGAAAGGTATATAAAATAAAGGAAGAGAGTGACACAAAAAGAGAATTATAAGAAACTCTTGCATATACAATGTTATGGCTGTCATCTGGAACTTAATGCTCTATGGTAAAGCTGTCGTCATTCTCAGGTATAACCAGATTACAGGATGAGGGTAATGTTTAAGGAGGGAGACTCTGGGGAACTCAACCTTCTCCTTAATTGCAGTCACATGAGCTGGAATAGGTGTTCTTGAGAATGACATGTCCACAAGAAAAGAGCACTAGCAAACCTTCATCCCAACAGCAGCTGGTTGGCAGCAGGCTTGAATTCCTCATAGACCACAAAAAGCTACTGATCCTCGTGGAAAATGCCGAGAAGCATTCTAATTCAGCACAGAGAGCTTAAATTTTAAGCACTTTTTTCCCTCTGAGCAGCAGGAACAGATGAACTCTCAAGAAATAAAGATCTCATTTTCATGGAAATCATCTCCCAAGAACAAGAGAGGAAAAAATAAAGAAAATGTATGGGGTAGACTTGGGATTGCTGTAAAAGACAACAGGTGTCAGAGTTTTCTATGAGGACTTAACTATTCCTCGAGGTATATTTTAATGACTTTCTAAGAGTTGACACAGTTTATCTCCCCTTTGGAGTAAACAGAATTCTAGTACCCAGGTGTAATATAATCAGCTTTGAAAAAAAAGAGCTACAAAATTATAATAAGTACAAGGCTACTCCATACCTAAGGTTAACACATAACAACACAAAGAACACTGCTGGATAAGGAAAAAGGTAAAACATGGAATTTTCACAATAACTGGGCTGATTTTCTTTCTAGATACTGATGTGATAGACCCATAGTTCCCATCAAATAGTAAATACTTAATAAAACCTGAGAGGATCTCAACCTATGCACACCACAAGCACTGTGGAGCTTTCTAAAACATGCAAACAAGGACCCCACCCCAGGTGTTATTTATTGATAAGATCTGAATGCAATGCCAGGAAACTGAGCTGAGCCAGCAAAGTGAGCTGATGAGTACTCCAGGTTCCAAACAATTGAACTACTACTGAATTAACATGGGCCTGTCAAAAGGTTTCCATTCTAAACTCAAACACGAGATAGAGAATTTGATTTAAAAAATGGTAGACACTCATGAGTTCTTTCGATTTATCTCCTTATTTCTCTGACACCAACAACCTCTGCCCACTAATCTATGAGCTCCACAAAGATGGAGAATATGTCATATTCATCTTTGAATTCCCAGCAAATATGTTAACTCATAGTAAACATTCTACAAATATTCATTGAGTGAATAAGAGAATGAACACCAAATGCATTGAATTCCCATATCATTTTATTATGTATGTAAATATTATTGGACTCCGTATAGTAAGTGATCACAAGATCCTGACGATTGTCAAGTGTGAATTTCATAGGGCAAACCACAAGGTGAGATCTCTGAGAAAGATTTTGATGAATTCCCCAGGAGAAGCAGGCTGGCTGAAGTGAAGATGGAAATTCTTTCTGACTGCTGAAGTCATCAGTTCTCCCTCCAAGGCTTTCAAGTGATTGGATAAGACTTTTCTCATTGCTGAAGGCCATCACTTTGTTAATTGTAGATGTAATAAGCCATACATGCAAACAGTTAAATCCATGAAATAGCCTCACAATAATAATCAGGCTTGCTTGTTGACCAAACATTTGGATCCCATAACCTGGCCAAGTTGATACATGTACTTAACCATTACAGTCTACCCCTTATCAGCTTGGCATCCATACCCATCTCCTTAGCTATACTTAATCTCTAAATAACAGTAATGGTCATACTTTTGCCTAACATTATTCAACAGTCCTGTGTACAACCAGAAACGTACTAACTCCTTCCCCAGCAGAGGATGCAAGTCCTTGGGTAATATTCACTCTTAAGCTTGATATACTGTAACTTCAATACTATTATATAAAGCTAATACAACTTATATGTTAAGGAATAGGATAGGGAAGAAAGCAAAAATATTTGTTTTATGTGTATATACAGACATTTCATAACAAAACAAGGAAGAAATATAACTATCACAGTCTTTGTTTCTGTAACTGGTCACATGAACACAGCTCATATTTCTAACTACTGTCTCCACTACCCGGCCCATATGTCATTTACCTTCAACAAGCACCTCGGCTGATCATGGTTCTTTGTCTGCTGGGTTCACACAAACCATCATTCCTGAAGACTCTGGACCATTCATAATCCTGCCTGGATTAGACTGTTGCAGTTTTCCATTAACTTTAATCGCAGGGCATGATATTACTAAGGGATATCCTAAAGGATCTCCTGTATTCCAGGCATACGCTTCTTTGTACCTCCATTGCATAGTAGTAATCTTATTTCCCTTGATAATCAGAAGCAATCTTCCCAGCTAGTACAATAACTCCCTTCTTTCCTATTGAATTAAAGGCATTAGGAGCCCAAAAGTGGCCAAGTGACAGTCTTAACTTCCAGTTCAATGGAATCATTGTGTTTCCTGAAGGAAGCACTCCTCCTTTTGGAATAAAGACCTGTAAAGCATAAGGTTGTGGGGACAGAAAGCAAATTTTTTTCTGTTGGTTCAATAGGGGTAATAGTGGTACCATTCCCATTTGGACCCCTTGATTCTTGGACCTGTGAATCCTAGTTATGGAGAAACCCCACCATAGAGTAGATGCTGATTTAAAGCATACAAAGACTCCTTGAGAACATTGCCCCAGCCCTGCAAAGTATTTCCACCTAGCTGGTACTATAATTAAGTCTGCACAAGGACATTATACTGTTCAATCAATTCAGTCGCTTCAGGATGATGGGTAACATGGTCAGACTAGTAACTTCCATGAGCTGTTCCCTTTCCCATAATTCCATTTGTTATGAAGTGGTTCCTTGATTAGAGGCACTTCGCTGTAAAATATCATGATAGCTGTGACAGTTTGAGATTATTTTTGTGAATCTCAAAAAGAGAAAGATCATGTTTGTAAACTGACCTATTCTTCTAGGTGTGATACCCTTTGATTTACTGAATGTAATTCAGGGCCCATTAATTAAATTACCTGTTAAGATTAGGCTTTGATTTGCCCACATCAGTTAAGGCGTGACTCTGGTTGAGTGTCTGCCCCTTGGTGGGTGGATATAAATGGACACTCACTCAAGAACACATGCAGGAAGAAAGAGAGCTCTGTCATTTTTGATCCTGGGGCCCAAGGGAGAGATGAACCATGCACCTGATAGTTTGCAGCTGACTTTGGGAAAAGAGTCAAGACTGATAGAGGAAGACCTAAGAGACAAGCCCTATTCCAGCCTACAGCTGACGTCAGGAAGAAACTGGGCCCACAGAGCTGCAAGAGGGGTAGGACATCCAGAGGGGAAGGCTGAACCCTCACAGAGATCAATGACCATCTTGCTTCAACTAGGGGTAACTTACTGGTGAAAAAGCAACCTTGAGTTGGACTCTTTACAGTCTTGTAGCTGTAAGATTTTACCCCAAATAAATACACTTTATAAAAGCCAACAGAATTTCTGGTACTTTGCATCAGTACCCCTTTGGCAAACTAATACAAGGCATTCTGTAAGTGCATGGGAAATGTTTGGTCAGAAGTATTGCAGGCAGGGATGGCAAATCTCTCTCTCCAGAGTCTGTGTCCATTCCAGTAGGACCAAATGATGCTCCTTCCTCAAGAGAAGTTGTCCAATAGTAATTAACTTGCAGCCAGGTAGCAAGCTGAATACCTTGGGGAGTGGTGCCATATGAGTGAATGAGTGTTCGTCTTTGCTGCTGGCAGATTGGGAATCCTGCTATGGCTGTAACCAGGTCACCCTTGGTGAGTGGAAGAACATATTGCTGAGCCCATGCATAACCTCCATCACTACACCATCACCACTTTTCAGGAGTCCATTGGGTGATGACAGTAGTGTCTCAGGAAAGAGGCCAAATGGAATCCACAGAACAGGTCATCCTATCTACTTGATTATTAAAATGGTCCTCTATGAAGTTACCCTCCAGCAAGCTTTCACATAGGACACATATCTTCATGTTTTTTGCCCGTTCAGAAAGGTCTGTCCATGTACCTCTCACTCAGACCTCTGTCATCAATTTTTCAGTCATATTCCTTCCAAGTTCCTGTCACCAGATAAACCATTGACCCATTGACAATAGCCCGTGAATCAATATACAAGCACACTTACAGCCATTTCTACTTGTAAGCAAAATTAATAACCAGATGCACTGCTCAAAGTTCTGCCTATTGGAATAATTGCCCTTCACCACTGTCCTTAGGGGATGTCCCGAAAAAGTGCTGCAGCTGTTCACAGACGATACCTGTGTATAACACAAAATCTTCTGTACACGAGGTCTGTGTTTTCTCTTCCACAATCAACTACTCATAAGGAACTCCCCAAGAGTCCACAACTGAGGAATAGGAAAGAGAAGGTAATGTGGCAAGAGAGGGAGTCATGAGCCCTTAGGCCACTTCCTAGTGTAAATTACTTGTACCTTCAAGGCCTGCTTGAGCCCTACATCCTATAGACCACTTCCATTTGATGATGGAGTGCTACTGTGCATGCTCAATTTTATGGCTTGGAGGGCCAGATAATTCCTAGTTCCTGCTGAGTAAGTTAGGTATCATGGTAACTTGGCGGCCCATGGTTAAATGTTCAATTTATACCAAGGCCTAGTAGCAGGCCAAAAGCTATTTCTTAAAAGGAGAGTAGTTACCTGCTGAAGAATGAGTTCTTTACTCCAAAATCAGTACAGGATCTGTACTGTAATTATCCTTCGGGGGACTATTTCAAAGGCTCCAAACATCATCTCTATTTGCCTCTGAAACTTCTAGCCTCGGTTAAACTGCTGGATCATAAGGCCCAAGTGGCAGAGCAACTTGCACAGCAGCCTGGAACTGTTACAAAGCTTCCTCTTATTCTGCCCCCACTTAAAACAACAATTTGTTGAGTCACTCAGCAAATGGGTCAGAGTAGTACACACAAATGAGGAATATGTTGCCTCCAAAATCCAAAGAGGCCAACTAGGTATTGTGCCCCTTTTTGACTGTGGGAGGAACCAAATGCAACAGCTTATCTTTCACCTTAAAAGGAATATTTTGAAATTCCCCACACCATTGGACACCTAGAAATTTCACAGAGGTGGAAGGCTCCTGAATTTTTGTTGGATTAATATCTATCCTCTGACACACAAATGCCCTATAAATATGTCTGGAATAGCTGCCTCATCTTGCTTACTAGGTACAATCAACAGGATATCACCAATATAATGGAAGAGTGTGATATCTTACGGATGGGGAAAAAAACAAAATCTCTATGGACTAGATTATGACATACAGCTGGAAGAGTTGATAAAGCCCTGAAGTAGGACAGTGAAGATGTGTTGCTGGCCTTGGCAGGTGAAAGAAAACTGTTTTTAGTACCAAGAAAAAAGTATTTGCTCGATCAATATCTGCATACCAGCTATCAGGGGATATATTGATTTTCCCAAGCAATGATGCCACATCTAGAAGAGCAGCTGCAATTGGAGTCACCAACAATCCACTGTCATGTTCCATGATCCATCTGTTTTCTGCACAGGCCAAACAGAAAAGTTGAATGGGAATATGGTGGGAGCCACCACTGCAGCATTCTTCAAGTCCTTGATAGCGGCACTAATCTTTGAAATACCTCCAGTAACTTGGTATATTAGTTTGCAAAATGACTATCAATGCAAAGTACCAGAAATGTGTTGGCTTTTATAAAGGATATTTATTGGTGTTTATTTGGGGTAAAAGCTTACAGTTCCAAGACTGTGAAGAGTCCAATTCAAGGCAACATTAGAAGTGCTTTCTCATACAAGTCAGTTGCCACATGCTGAAGCAAGATGGCAGGCAATCTCTGCCTGGTCTGTGCCTTCTCCTCCAGGTTGTACCATCTCCCAGAGATCAGGTGTGGTTAACCAAGCATAGGACTTATCTCTTACCAGGTGTCATCTTTCAGGCTCAGCTGCTCCACTTCCTTCCCAATTACAGCTGCAAGCTATCAGGCATATATGGCTCATCTCTCCCCAGGGCCTCAGTTCCTTGAGCCCATCTTTCTATTATATGGCAGGATCAAAAGTGGCAGCTCCTTTTTCCTGTATACCTCTGTTTTTTCAGTCCCAGAAAGAGGGCCAAGACTCAACCTGAGTCATGTCTCACTGAGTTAGTCCAGTTGAAAAAGGTCTCATGCCCACAGGAGTGAACCAGTCCAAAAGCATAATCTTTCTCATTTTTGGGATTCATAAAATAATTTCAAACTTCCACACCTGGTATTGCTTTTAATTTATTATTTTGTTAGATATAGGAGAGGTAGCTCTAGTGGCTTCCATTTTGGCCTTTCCTACCATATTAACCCTCACTCCACAAGTCAGGTAACCAGTGTGCAGATTCTGCCTTGCTAACTATGTCTATTCCTATCATGCATCCCAGAACTGGGGAAATAACCACAGAATGGGTACAGGAACCCATTGGACTCACTGTGAGATGGACCTGACTTAAAACTCCATTGATCATCTGACCTCCATAAGCCCCAACTCTGACAGGTAGACACTGTGATATTTTGGGTCTCCTGGAATTAAAGTCAATTCCAAGCCAGGGTATAATAAGCCTTGAAATGTCTGATCATTTATTTTTTCCCAATGCACAGTCAACCTGATAAAAGATTGTAGGTCCCTTGGGGAAAGGTTGGGAGGAAGATTAACAGTATAAATTTTTGGAAGTATAGCATGATTTTTCCCCAAAGACTTGGCCTTCCCCAAGGGTTTTGGGTCTCACTGTTTCAAATATGGGAATTGATTGAGGGTCCATAGCTCTGTCTTTTGTGATTCAAGTTAGATTTTTGTTCACTTGACCCAGAACTCTTCTGCTTGTACAGATCAAGTAAGAATTTAATAGATTATCCATATATTTCACTTCTAGGTACCCCATGATCAACTAACTAATGTCATAGGTCTCTGTATGTCAAACAGACTGTTCTCGTTCCTGCTTTGATTCTGTTGTCCATTATGGCAGGCACGCCCACCTTATCTTTGGCAAATCCCTAGCTTTTGGTGCCAAAGTCAAAAAGGTCATAAAATGGAAGAATAAACATTAGAAGATGAGTGTTTTCATCTTTTATGACTGCAGAGTTTGAGGCAGTTTAATAACAAGTCCCTACAGAGAATATTTCCAGATCAGGAAGCCCTGGGCCAAACTGTCCATAAGGATAAATATATTAAATATATTTCAAGTACTCTGTTAGAGTGGACCATTTGGTTATTTTAGAAAGGTGGATGCATTCTACTGCATCTTGTTACAATAACGAGCATCTCTTTTGTTATATATAATCTAGAAGCTATGTAAGACCTGGAATTTACATAAGCATAGCTTTGGAGCCATCCTGAAGCCTTCTGGGACTTTTTTCTTCCCATACCCCCCATAACTATGCACACTATACAGATTTTTTAAACTCCGCAGCAGAGTTTTCCAGAATACATACTGGCTAAAATACTGGTGTGCATGTCAACAAACTAGACCTATATTGATTAATTATATTCAACTCCTTGAGAAGCTAAAGGACACTTTGGACTCTGAGGGGGAGGGGTAATGAACATATGAGAAACTCTTGTCCCTCAATTCAAAGAGATTCAGACATTCTGAAATCCATACACAAACCTTTTAGGGAACCTTGAAACCCAGGTTGAGAAACCATCCAGGTAAGAAACTGAATAAAATATCACAGCCTATCTATGCCAAAGGCTTTAAAATATACACACAGTCATCATTTGTAAAAGCATATACACAGTTTACTGCTGACCATAATTCTAAATCATCACTCTCCATTAGTCCATCACAAAATGTTTGGTTAATTTCCACTATTAAAACTTCACCCTCTCTTCTCACTCATTCCTTCTAGCCTCCTTCCTTCCCACGTGACCTAAAAAAGGAAGCTTGGAACCCCATTCACCATGCTACCAATCCATATCATTGATTTCCTAAAGGATTCAACATTCCTGATAGAAGACTCAAGTCACACAGTGATAATCAGGGTGACCACTATTAGAGCTGGTGGCAGCCAGCAACATGAAAATTTTCCCAGTGTTTATATAAAACTGTAGGATATTCATTGCATAGAAAAATTGAGAAAGAAAACATTCTAGGATTGAATTTTCTTTTATCTGCAATTTCATTGTCAATATTTGTATTTACACAATTGAAAATAACTTGCCAGAAGAAACTTAGCAACACAAAGGTAAATGGTTTTAGAGGTGCCTTGGAATTTGAACAGATCCTTTTCCACTGCAGCAAGTAATTGTTGCAGCCAAGTAGTAAGTGGAGCTGAGTCTTGAGAATAGTCAACGTGGGCATTGCACCTCCAATGTGAAAGCGCTAAGGCACTGAGGAATCAGACACCATTATTTAAGCTCAGTGTAAGCCTATTAAATTCATCCAGTTTATGAGGTCATTCCTGCAGTGACTAGAAAAGAGGATAACAAACATTTTCAAGTTACCGGGTCAACATTAATTGCACAGGAACAGTCATTTTTTAAAGTGACACTTTAATGACCCAAAAATTTCTAAACATGGATAAAACTTTTACATATTCTCCTTATGGTGCCCGGATATAAAACACCATATTAGTGAAAAACCCTGGATGAAGTCCATTGTCTATAAATTTGATTAAGAGTTAGGACTGTAGTATGGATTGCTTTATGAGACAGTTAAGTGAAATCTAATTAGCCATCACTAACTTCACCATGATATGCACTAATATCACACACACAAATACACACATTATCTCAAACATTTTTCTAATACTATAAGATTTATTTTTAATGCATATGGTAAATAAAGATTAAGAACTAGTATCTCTCTCTCTCCTCAGTTATTAACAAATAGCTAGTCTCAGGGTGAAATGGTCCACTAGGAGAAAAAATTGTAAGTGGATAAGGTAAGATGGACAGACTTTAAATATCATATAATAATAAATCATCACATCATGAGATGTAAGAAAGGTAGAAATAACAAAATTTGAAAAATGTTTTGGAAATGAATCAAGGAGTACGTGTGAGAAACCCATGTGCAATGAATACCCTAAAATAGTCCCCAATATTGACATGGTACTTAGAATCAAAGTGAAAGTTAGAAAGAACTCCTCTCTTGATAAATATTTTTAGAAGTAAAACCCATGTCTAATGAAAAATACAAAGAGTAAGAATTTATACCTTTACCCTACTTCTCTGGAATTTCTTCCCAAAAGCAATCACCATCACATTTTTTAGTACACATCCACAGACAATCTAAACTTCCACAAGGATATAATTATTAATGTGTAAATATGTAAATTGCCTCCTTTTTAACACAAATGCTAGCTTACCCTATACCATACAACAGTGTGCATTCAGTATTATATCGTAAAAATTGTTCACTTTAGAATATATATATTGGTGCTTCTTAATAAAATTTTATTGAAGTATATCATTCATACATGAACATACATAAACAATAATGTATAGTAAAATTTGTGAATATGCTATTAACTCTATTCATTTCCACAATTAACCTTATTAATAATGCTACATATATTAAGCATTAACTCCCATTCTCAACCCACAAACTATTTCCTAGTAGCCTATACTCTAGACTTTACCTCCGTGAGTTGACTCATTGTATTTAGTTAATATTGGTGAGACCATACAATATTTGTACTTTTATGTCAGCTTATTTCACTCAATATAATATCTTGAAGGTTCATCCATGTTGTCATATGCATTTCATTTCGATTTCATTTCTTCTTACAGTTAAATAGTATGTCATTGTGTTATATACTAAATTTTGTTTATCCATTCATTAGTTGATGTACACTTGGGTTGGTTCCATATTTCAGCAATTGTGAATAATGCTGCTATGAACATAGGTGTGCAAATGTCAGTTTGCATCCTTGCTTTCAGTTCTGCTGAATATATCCCTAGTAACAGTATTGCTGGATCATATGGTAGTTGATATTCATCCTCTTGAGATACTACCAAATTGTCTTCCACAGAGGCCACACCATTCTATATTCCCACCAACAGTGAAGGAGCATTCCTGTTCCTCCACATCCTTTCTAGCATGTGTAGTTCTCTGCTTTTTTAAATGACCATTCTCTAAGGTGTGAAATGGTATCTTATTGTAGTTTTATCTGCATTTCCCTAAAGGCTAGTGTCATTGAGCATTTTTATGTGCTTTTTTCCCTTTGTATTTTCTCTTTGGAGAAATGTCTATTGAAGTCTTTTGCCCACTTTTTAACTGGGTTGCTTGTCTTTCTATCATTGAGTTATATGATCTCTTTATGTGATGTGGATAGCAAACCCCTTATCAGATATATGGTTTCCAAACATTTTCTCCCATTGAGTAGGCTGCTTTTTTACTTTCTTGACAAAGTCTTTTGAAGAACAAAGTGTTTAATCTCAAGGAGGTCCCATTTATCAATTTTTCCTTTCATTGCTCAGGCTTTGGGTGTAAGGTTTAAGAAACTACGGCCTACCACAAGACCTTGAAGATGTTTTCCTACATTTTCTTCTAGGAGTTTTATGGCTGTTGCTTTTATATTTAGGTGATTGATTCATTTTAAGTTAATTTTTGTATAAGGTGTGAGATAGAGGTCCTCTTTCTTCCTTTTGGATATGGATATCCCAGCATCATTTGTTGAATAGATCTTTCTAGTCTAGCTATGTGGGCTTGACAACCTTGAAAAAATCACTTGACCACAGAGATGGAGGTCTATTTTTAAGTTCTCTATTTGGTTCCATTGGTCATCTATCTTCTGTATTTATTCTAGCACCATGCTGTTTTTACCACTATAGCTAAGTAATATACTTTAAAGTCAGAAAGTGAGAGTCCTCCAACTTCTTTTTAAAGGCATTTTTGGCTATTTGGGGCCACTTACCCTTCCAAATAAACTTGATAATTGACTTTTCCATTTCTGAAAAAAAAAAAGGCTATTGGGATTGTGTTGGATCTGTAAATATATTTGGATAGAATTGACATTGTAACAATATTTAGTCTTCCAGGCAATGAACATGGAATGCCCTTTCATTTATTTAAGTCTTCTTTTGTCTATTTTAGCATGTTTTGTAGTTTTCTGAATTCAGGTCCTTTATGTCCTTGGTTAAGTTTATTCCTAAATACTTTATTCTTTTACTTGCTGTAATAAATGGCATTCTTTTTTTGATTTCCTTCTCAGATTGCTCATCAGTAGTGTATAGAAATTCTACTGATTTTTGCATTTTAATCTTGTATGCCACCATTTGCTGAATTTGTCTATTAGTTCTAGTAGCTTTGTAGTGAATTTTTCAGGATTTTCTAGATATAGGATCATATCATCAGCAAATAGCAAAAATTTTATATCTTCCTTTCCTATTTGATTGCCTTTTATTATCTAGCCTAATTGCTCCAGCTAGAACTTCTAGTACAATACTGAATAACAGCAATAACAGTGGGCATCCTTGTCTTATTCCTGATCTCAGTGGGAAAGCGTTCAGTCTTTCACTGTTGAGTACAATGCCAGCATATATGCAGTTTACCATGTTGAGAAAACTTCCTTTTGTTATTATATTTTGGAGAGTTTTTATGAAGAAAGGATGCCATATTTTGTTAAATGCCTTTTCTGCATCAGTTGGAGAGGAAAATGTGATTTTTCTTCAATTTGTTAATGTAGTTTTTTACATTAATTGATTTTCTGGTGGAGAACCACTCTTGCATACCAGGGATAAAACACACTTGATTGTGATGTATAATTTTTTAAAATGTGCTTTTGGATTCTGTTTGCAAGTATTTTATTAAGGATATTTGCATCTATATTCATTAGAGATATTTGTCTGAAATTTTCTTTTTTGTAGCATCTTTATCTGGTTTTTGTATTAGATAGTATTGGCTTAATAGAATGAATTTGGTAGCATTCTTTCCAGGTCAATTTTTTATAAGAGATTGAGCAAAATTGGTATTAGATTATCTTTGAATGATTTCTAGAATTCACCTGTGAAGTCATCTGGTCCTGGGCTTTTCATCTTTGGGAGGTTTTGATGACTGTTTCAATCTCTTCACTTTTGATTGGTTTGTTGAGGTCTTCTATTTCTTCTTAGGTCAATGTAGGTAGTTTCTGTGTTCCTAGGAATTTCTCCATTTTGTCTATGTTGATTACATTTTTTTGTTGTATGGTTATTTATAGTCCTCTTATGAGCTCTCTTATTTCGGCAGAGTCAGTAGCAATATGCACCCTCTTGTTTCTGATTTTATTTGTTTCTTTTCTCTTTTTTTCTTTCTCAGTCTAATTATTGGTTTGTCAATTTTGTTGATCTCAAAAAAACAACTTTTGGCTTTGTTGATTCTACTGGTTTTTTTTTTTTTCTTCCTCATTTTCATTTATTTCTGCTCTGATGTTTATTATTTCTTTCCTTTGGCTTGGTTTGGGATTAGTTTGCTGTTCTTTTTCTAGTTCCTCCAGTTGGCAGTTAGGCCTTCAGTTTTTGCTTTCTTCTTTTTTAATGTAAGCATTGAGGGCTATAAATTTCTCTCTCAGCACTGCCTTTGTTCTGTCCCATGTTTCAGTATGTTGTGTTTTCATTTTAATTCATCTCAAGATACTTACTGAATTCTCTTAAAATTTCTTCTTTGACCCACTATTATTTAAGAGCATGTTGTTTGATCTACATATATTTGTGAAATTTCCCTTTTTCCAGCCATTATTGATTTTCAGCTTCATTCTATTATAATCAGAAAAAGTGTCTTATATATTTTCAATATTTTTAAATTTATTGAAACCTGTTGTGACCCAACATACACATGGTCTATCTTGGAGAAGGATCCATGAGTACTTGAAGAGAATGTATACTATGTTGTTTTGGAGTGTTAATGCCCAAATGTCTTATTTTGGTTTAGTTCATTTATCATATTATTCAAGCTCTCTTTTTCCTTATTTATCTTCTGTCCAGATTTCCTATCCAATGCTGAGAATGGAGACCTAAAGTCTCTAAATATTATTGCAGAGATGTTTAATTTTTCCCTTCAGTTTTGCATCCAAATTAGGTTCATAAATATTTATTATAGTTATTTCTTCTTGGTGAATTGCCCCTTTCATTAATACATAATGTGCTTCTTCATCCCTTATAACAGTTTTGCGTTTAAAATAAATTTTGTCCAATATTAGTATCACTACTACGGCTTTTTTTTTGGGGGGGGGGTACTTTTTAGGTGGAATATCTTTTTCCAGTCTTTCATTTTATTTTTTATTTTTATTTTTTTTTAAAGATTTATTTATTTATTTAATTCCCCCCCCCCCCCCCGGTTGTCTGTTCTCTGTGTCCATTTGCTGTGTCTTGTTTCTTTGTCCGCTTCTGTTGTCGTCAGCGGCACGGGAAGTGTGGACGGCGCCATTCCTGGGCAGGCTGCACTTTCTTTTGCACTGGGCAGTTCTCCTTATGGGGTGCACTCCTCGTGCGTGGGGCTCCCCTATGCGGGGGACACCCCTGCGTGGCACGGCACTCCTTGCGCGCATCAGCACTGTGCATGGGCCAGCTCCACACGGGTCAGGAAGCCCGGGGTTTGAACCGCGGACTTTCCATGTGGTAGATGGATGTCCTAACCACTAGGCCAAGTCCGCTTCCCCAGTCTTTCATTTTAAACCTTGTTGTGTCCTTATATCTGAGATGAATCTTCTGCAGATGGCATATAGATGGCTTATATTTGTTGTTATCCATTCTGTCAGTCTCTGTCTTTAACTAGATAATTCAGTCCTTTAACATTCAATGCTATTCCTGTAAAGGCATTACGTACTTCATCCATTTTATGTTTTGACTTTCCATTGTCATATGTTACTGTTGTCTGTCTTTTTACCCTTTAATTTACCCTCCCTAATAACCTTCATTTCTACACTGTTCTCCAAGTCTCTCACCCTTGTTTATCTTTCCTATGAAGCTACAGTGCTCCCTTTTGACTTTTGGTAACATACTGTCTCAATTTTTGTTGGTCTGTGAGACTTTAAACTCACCCTCAATTGTGAAGGATAGTTTTGCCAGACACAGAACTCTTGCTAGGAAGTTTTTCTCATTCAGTACTTTATATACATCATGCCACTTTCTTCTACCTCCATGATTTCTGATGAGAGGCCAGCACTTATTCTTATTGAGGTTCTCTTGTTTGTGATGCTTTTCTTCTCTTTTGCTCCTTTCAGAATCTTCTCTTGATCTCTGATATTTGTCATTCTGAATAGGTATCACAAGTAGGTCTATTCAGATTTATTCTGCTTGGGGTGTGTTGTCCTTCTTGGATATTGATATTTATATCTTTCATAAGGATTGGGAAGATTTTGTTCATTATTTCCTCACACATTCTTTCGGTCCCTTTTCTAGTCTCTGATAGTGTATATGTTTGTATATTTCACATTGTCATTCAATTCCCTGAGACTCTGTTCCACTTTTTTCATTCTTTTCTCTTTCTGTTCTCGTGCCTTTTTAAGTTCAGATGTTCTGTACTCAATATCACTACTTCTATCTTGGAACAGTTCATATCTGCTGTTATATTCCTCTAATGTATTTTTTTTTATTTATTGAAATATATCACTCATACATAAACATAAACATACATAAACAATAAATGTATAATAGATGTGAACTTACAAAACAAACATATATAACATCAGACAAACATATGTAACATCTCACCCTACCACCAATAACTTGCATTGTTTTTTAACCTTTTTTAACTAATGATTAAAGAGCATTGTCGAAATATTACTACTAAACAAAGTATTTTTCCCCTAACCAATCTGATTATTGTTATCTTTATATCATTTATACATGAACGTACATAAACAATTAAGTGTATAGTAAAAGTTGTGAAATTACAAAACACATGCATAACATCACACAGGGGTCCCATACATCAACCCTCCACCAACACCTTGCATTGTCCTGAGACATTTGTTACAAACTATGAAAGAATAGTGTCAAAATCTTACTGCTAATCATAGTCCTCATCTTACATTTGGTGTGTTTTTCCCCCAACCCACCCTATTTTTATTTTTTAAATATATTTTTTATGACAGAAGTTATAAACTTATAAAACAATCATGCACTTGTGCAGAATTCCCAAACAACACCCCTCCATCAACATACCACAATGTGTTGTGTCATTTGCTACAGATAAAATAATATCATTTGATTATTGTCATGTCCATAGTGTACACCTGGTTCACATTGTCCATACTGCCTCAGTATCAACACAGTATGTCTTTTGCATAGATGCAAGAATATTATATTATTACTACCAACCACAATCCATAGGTCACTCCAGCTGTATTTTTCCCATGCTTCTCCACATTCCCAACATCCTGCAGTAGTGATACACATTTGTTCTAACTAGCAGAGGACACTCTTGCATCTATCATCAATCACAATTCTCAACCACCTTTTGGTTTACTGTACTATCCAGTTCCTAGATTATTCTCTAGCATTCTGTCAATTGACATTTACATAACTAGACTACCATTTTCAGTCACATCCCCATTCATAACCTAGCTGTTACTGACTGTGTGTTACCATCCACTCTATGCATTTCCACACTTTTACACTAAAGCTAATTTAAACTTCTACATACATTATACATAAGTATTCCACTCTGTCCTCCTTTTATCTCCTTTAGGAATCCATCACCTACCACCAGGTCTTGAAAATTTTTTCCTACAATTTCCTCTAGAAGTTTTATAATTTCTAGAAGAAAGCATGCATAAAAAATACGCTTTTATTTTTAGGTTTTTGATCCATTTTGAGTTAGTTTTTGGATAAGGTGTGAGATAGTGGTCCTCTTTCCTTCTTTCAGTGATGGATGTCCATTTCCTTCAGCACCATTTGTTGAATGGATTGTTCTGCCCGAGCCGTGTGCGTTTGACAGGCTAGTCAAAAATCAGTTGGCCATACCTGTGAGGGTCTGTTTCTGAACCATAAGTTTGGTTCCATTGGTATATTGTATCTGTCTTTAGGCCAATACCATGCTGTTTTTACCACTATAGGTAGGTATTATGATTTAAAATCTGGAGATGAGGGTTCACTTTTCCTTTCTATGATGTTTCTGCCTATTCAAGGCTCCTTACCCTTCCAAATAAATTTAATGATCGTGTTTTCAATTTTTTCTTTAATGCTGGTGGAATTTTTATCAGGATTGCATTAAATCTGTGTATCAATTTGAGTAGAATTGACGTCTTAATGATATTTACTCTTCCAATCCATGAGCATGGAATGTTCTTCCAGTTACTTAGGGCTTTTTTGATATGTTTTAACATTGAGTTGCAATTTTCTGAATACAAGTGCTTTACATCACTGGTTAAGTTTATTCCTGACTACTTGAGTTTTATCTGTCGTATTTTATTTTCACCACCTTTTTGACACATTTAGTTACTTTTATTGATATAATCTTCATTTCTAGACTCTCTTCCAGGCCTCTCTCTCCTGTCTTTTCTTTTCAGACTCTAGCACACCCTTAGTATTTCCTGAAAATCTAGTCTCTTGCTTAGAAATTCTCTCGGTTTATGTTTATCTGTAAATATTCTAATCTCACCCTCATTTTTGAAAGACAGTCTTGCTGGTTATAAGATTCTTGGCTGGAAGTTTTTCTCTTGTAGTATCGTAAACATATCAGGCCACTGTCTTCTTGCTTCCATGGTTTCTGGTGAGAAATCAGCACTTAATCTTATTGAATATCCCTTATATGTTATGCACTGCTTTTCTCGTGCTGTTCTCAGAATTCTCTCTTTGTCTTTGGCATTTGACATTCTGACGAGTATGTGTCTTGGAGTTGGCCTATTTGGATTTTTTGGATGAGAGTGTGCTGTGCTTGTTGGACAGTGATATCTACGTACTTCAATAGGGTTGGGAAATTTCCTACCATTATTTCTTCAAATATTCCTTCTGCCCCTTTTCCCTTCTCTTCTCCTTCTGGGACACCCATGACATGTATGTTTGCATGCATTTTGCTGTCATTTAGTTCCCTGAGACCTTGTTCAATTTTTTCCATTCTTTTCTTCATCTATTCTTTTGTATGTTCACTTTCAGAGGCCATTTCTTCAAGTGCACCAATTCTTTCTTCTGCCTCCTCAAATCAGTCTGCTATTATATAATTCCAATGTTATTTTTAATTTCATTGATTGCACCTTTCATTGCCATAAAATCTGCTATTTTTTTATGTATGCTTTCAAATTTTTCTTTGTGCTCATCCAATGTCATCTTAATATCCTTAATCTCTTTAGTCATTTCATTGAATTTATTAAGGAGATTTGTTTGAACATCTATAATTAGTTGTCTTAAATCCTTTATGTCATCTGAAGGTTTATCTTGTTCCTTTAACTGGGCCATAGCTTCCTGTTTCTTGGTGTGGATTGTAATTTTTTGTTGGTGTTTTCGCTTCTGGCTTACTATAATATTTTTTCTGGGTGCAGGTTTTCTCTCTGGTTTAGGGCTTCCTATCATTTCTCCCTTGCTGGTTATACAGTAGGAGCCAAGCATGTAATTGGTGCTGTAAGCTGTGGAGGCTCAAGCTGCCCTCATTGTGCCAGGGACCAGTGAAACTTCTTCCAACTTTCTCCTTTGCCAGGGGTAGCAACAGAGTCACAGCTGTGTAGAATAATCCACATGAAGGCCTAGACTGTAGATGCCCAGAGAGACTGATGGAGCTTCTCATCCTTTTCTCTCCTACCTGGGGCAGGGATGGAGCTGCAGGTGTGGGCAGCAGTCTATACAGACTTCTGATTTTCAATCTATGCCAGCCTATACCTGTATAGGCTGGTGCAGGGCTCCTCAGCCTCCTCACCACTAGAGGCAGGGCTGAACCCTAGGTGGGCTGCAAGCTGATCTGGGCAAAAGAAACTGTCAGCCTGGCTTCCCCTCAGGCTGGAGGCAGAGTCAGAATGGTGGCTACTGGCCTCTTTCTGACTTGGGCTGGTTCTCACCCCAGCTGTACCCAGGGTTATCTCTTAGCCAGTCAAGTCTCCCAATCAGTAGCTGAAATGGAGCTTCCAATTTCCATCACAGAACAGCTCCTGGGGCAGCTTGTGCCCCAGAGTAGGATGATCACTGGTCTCTAAGCTTGGCTAGTAATTTCCTGGAGAGGCTGGCACAGGTCCCTGTAGCTTCCTCCCCACTGGAGGTGGCACTGGGGGCCAGACTAGACCTGCAAAATGATCTGGATGGAAAGAAGCTGGTCCCCACCAGCACTGGGATTTTCAGTCCACCCTGCTTCCCCTAGTGCCAGGTGTGGAGATAAGATGGCTGCTCCCAGCCTCTTTCTGACCTGGATAGGCTCATATCTTAACTGTTCTCAGGATCATACTTTAGCCCACTGAATTTCCTCATCATAGCTGAAATTGGTGCCCAACTGTCTCTTCCTCCCCTGTTTTGGGAATGTGGAGCTTTCAATTCCAGCCATGGAACAGCTCCCGAGGAGGCTTGTGCCTCCAGTGGAGGATGGGTACCAGCCTCCATGGCGTGGAGCACTCTACTTACAAGTCTTCTCTGCAGACAGGCAGTCTCCTCCTTCCACTTCCCCAAGGATGTTGCAGGATGCTCTTCTGGTCTCCTGGAGCCCGCAAACAGGTGCTTCATCTAGCTCCAGAGAGCTCTGGGTGTTTGCTAACTGCCCTGTAGCAGAAGCTGATTCAAGGTGCTCCTTTCTCCACCACCATCTTACTGGCTCTCCCCCTCTAATATATTTTTAATCTTATCCATTGTGCCTTTCATTCCCGTAAGTTCTGTCACTTTTCTTTGCAGGCTTTCAAATTTTTCTTTATGCTCACTATCCTTTATCTCTTTAGTCATATTTTCCTTCAACTCTTTGAATCATTTTATGAGATTTGTGTGATTATCATTCAATAGTTGTCTTAAATCCTGTATCTCTTCTGCATATTTGGCTTGTTCCTTTGGCTGGGCAATCTCTCCCTGTTTCATATTATCACTTGTAATATTTTGCTGATGTCTAGGCATCTAAATATGTTAGTGAATTTACTCTGATAGTCAATTTCTCTCTCTTGCCTAGTGTCCCGTTCCCCCCCCCCCCCCCCGCCCCATAGGTCTTCTTTGATTTTTGTTTCAACTTATTCTGAGTCTTTAAAATTGCCCAGCTTAAGTTACCAAAATTTGGACCAGGGACTCACTAATGGGCACATATTTCTCTCAGGTGTTCAGCACAAGAGATACCTGAAAAGAGTTTTTCTCCTTGCAGTTTCCAGCTGGCCAGCAGCTGGCACCTGTTGACAACCTTTCTATGGAGGTATCTCTTTCAACCTCAGCTTGCCCATGATTCTTTTCTGGCCAGAGCTGAGATTCCAAGCGGGCTCTACTGGCCAAATTCACTGAAGAGAAACCACTCTACCCACTGCCACAATATCCCTCCTCCTTAGGGAGGAAGATATCTGTTCTCCTCTCAGTTGGCTGCAGTGAGCCAAAGGTTTTATCCAGGCTGCATGCATTGAGGGTGGGAGATGTGTGCTGCTCACAGCTGCCACAAGGGATTAGTAACTCATAGTTGTCATTTTGGGCTCTCCATCTCTCTCTTCATCATCCTCCTAGATGTTGTGCAGCACTGTCCTGGTCTGCTGTCCCCTAAAGCAGGCTCCAAAGACAGCTTTCTGCCCTTCCTCCATTGTTTATGTGAGACAGTTGAGCCCTGCCTGCCTACTCCAATGCCATCTTCTCAGAGGTGCCCCTCAGCTTTATTTTGTAATGGTATCAAGCATCCTACCAAGATAGAGGCACATAAGATACTCAATCAGTCTTCTCCCTTATATGGATCAACACTGGCTTATTTCCAATATTTGGTACTACAAGTAATATTCTATGAAATTTCTTGAACATCCTTGAAGATGCAATTTTCTACACAGGTGCAATATAGCCATCTAGAAGTGAAGTTATTAGGTCAAAGGACATGTGGTTGCAATTTTGATTTTAATGGCTATTACAAATTGCTCTTAAGAAAGGGTGTAGCCCTTATACAAAAATCAACTCAAGATGCATCAAAGATCTAAATATAAGAGCCAAGACCATAAAGACCTTGGAGGATAATGTAGGGAAATGTCTACAGAATCCTGTAATAGGAAATGGTTTCATGAACTTCACACCCAAAGCACGAGCAGCAAAAGGAAAAAATAGATAAATGGGACCTCCTCAAAATTAAAAACATTTGCACCTCAAAGAAGTTTGTCAGGAAAGTAAAAAGAAAACCTACCCAGTGGGAGAAAATATTTGGTAACCATATACCTGATACGATCCTAATATCCAGCATATATAAAGAAATCCTATATCTTGAATATAAAAAGACAAACAACCCATTTAAAAAATGGGCAAGTGGTTTGAATAAACAACTTCTCCAAAAAAGAAATATAAATCGTTAAAAAGCACATGAAAAGATGCTCAACATCACTAGCTATTAGGAAAACACAAATCAAAAGTACAATGAGATATCATCTTACATTCATTAGACTGGTGGCCATTAAAAAAAAAACAGGATTACAAGTTGGAAAGGATGTGGAAGAATAGGAATCCTCATCCACTGCTGGTGAGAATGTAGAATCATCCAGCCATTGTGAAGGCCAGTTTGGCGGTTCCTCAAAACACTAACTATATCTGCCATATGGCCCAGCAATTCCACTGCTGTATACCTAACCAGAAGAATTGAAAGCAAGGACACAAACAGATATATGCACACCAATGTTCATAGTGGATTATTCTCTATCACCAAAAATTAGAATCAACCCAAAAACCATCAACAGATGAATGGATAAACAAAATGTGGTACATACATACAATGGAATATTACTCACCTGTAAGAAGTACAGTACTAACACACAGGATAACATGGATGAATCTTGAGAACCTTATGTTGAGTGAAGCAAGCCAGGCATTGGAGGACAAATATTATATGACCTCACTGATATGAATTAACTAAATCAAACAAACTCAGAGAGCTAGAGAGCTATAAAGACAGGTTTATAGGAAATAGAAAGGGAGAAGAAGGGTGTGAGCCAATGCCCAAACAGGTGAAATCTATGATAAGGTGGAAATGAGTAGTTCTGCAGTGAAGAGATGTGATAGGGGTGTAGTGAAACTATTGGGTTGGGCAATGCAATTTTGACAGGAGGGTAGGGTGGGGAGGGTGGGTTGGACAGTCCTTGGAACTGGGGGGAGGGTTGGAGGAGGAAGCTGGTGAACACTGCAATGTTGGGAAATCTCTTTTGCAATATTACAAGGAAGGGTTACTGGTTTAGGGTGTTGGATGAGGGACATTCAGGGCAGGGCAAACCTAGGGCAGTCTTCGAGAGAATGTGCAAGTGATCATAGTGTGTTGTATCAGTGGGTGGCGACCTACATAATAAGTAGGAAAGAGTTGGACTCCCATCCTGGGGAGGCCTGATATGTTCTCAAAAATGGTGTGGGTGTGTCTCAAGAGCATGGGCAGTTCCTAATAGGGTGGACAGACCAGTGTGTCAAGTCCTCAATGTTGTTGCAAGTAACTATGAATCTTGTCCTTCAACGAGTGAAGCCTGGTGGTCACTGTGGGCCCTGAGGGCAGGGGTTGGGTGGAAGAGAGTAGATGGAAGAGAGGGTATTTAGGGAGCAACAGAAGTATTCTGCATGATCTTGCAATGATGGATATAGACCATGTTGACTTTCTTCAAAAAATTATAAAAGTTTATGGTTCTAGAGTGTAGATCATACTGTAAACCATTGACCATGGTTAGTGACTATATTTCAATATTTGTACATCAGTTTTAACAAATATATCATCCATATATAAAAAGGTTATTGATATGGGAAGGGGGAAAAAGGGAAGGAGTCCCCTGTGTTCTGTATGTGACTTTACTGTGACCTAAAACTTCTTTGAAGAAAAAATGAAGAAAAGTAAGACACTGGGGAAGAAATGGAAGAAAATGTCACTGTACATATAGGACAACAGATATTACAGTGAAGACAGGCAAAATGTCAAAAATTTAATGTTTTTCATTTTTTTAATATCCCCATTTTTAAATTTTAGTTTAGTTTTTCTGAATTATTTTGTATTTTATTTCTTATGTTTAAACCTATCATTATTATCTCATTTTCCTATTAATTGTATTTGGCAATAATCTTGGCTTCATTTTTGAAGAAGTTTTGGATCACAGAAGGGTTACAACTGTGACAGGGGAGGATTATTGGTGTGGGGTATCAGTGATGGGGGATACATGGGAGGAAGTTCAACTGGGCATCCATGTAAGGTACATAAATAGGTTCAAATGTTCACAGGGCATTGTCACAGTGGATGGAGATTCACACAATAACCAAAAGAATAATGAATTCCCATCCTGGGGAGCTCTGCCATCTTCTCCAATGGAACAGCAACAATACCCCAAGTGTAGGGGCAATGACTAGTGAAGAAGAATGGTCCATTGATGGGCCCTTGATATTGATGACTATGGTTATGAGCCTTTGCTCTTGAAATTGCAACTTACCCTAGTATTGTAGAGTGCTTAAGTGTTACCTTCTGAGAGCCTCCATGTCACCCAAATGTGGCCTCTCTCTAAGCCAAACTCAGCACATAAATGCATTACCTTCCCCCCAGTGTGGGACATGACTCCTGAGAATGAACTTCCTAGGCACCAAGGGATTACTACCAAACACCAATTAGCAATGCAATTGGAAAACGACCTTGACCAAAATAAGGAAAAGATAAAGACAAATGAGTTTATATGGCTAAGAGACTTCAAAGTTAGTCAGGAGATAATCCCAGAGGTAATGCATGTCTCAACAGGATCTCATAGACTGACAAAGTAGATACTACCCCAAATAGTTGTGCTCCTGAGGTTTCTGGTGATACCCAGGCCCTACAGCCATGGCAGATAATCCTGGAGTTTGGTGCCTTGCCAGTGGGCCCTACTTTGGAGTTTGTGCTCTAGATGAGACAGAGTGGACTCAATTGTGACTTCTCTACACATGCCTCTTCTGTCCCTTCTATTTGTACCTATTGTTGGTGCTGGTGTTGGTAGGTGTATGTCTAAGAGACTTGGATCTTTGGTTTGCCCATGTGCCAGCTGGGTCCTGAGCCTTGGCAGAGTGGCAACACCTACTCTCCAGTTCATTAGACTCACCTAGGACAACTAACTAGAAGGTAAGGATGGACAACTACCATACCAAGGAACCAAGAGAGTTTACAACTGCAAACAAGAAAGTGCCATGCATCAGCCATATGGAATTGAAGCCCTTTCTCAATTGGAGGTAGAGTGGGCATCACCATCCCAGAATCCTCAGGATTCGGGGATAAAACATCAAGTAGAGTAGACTTACTGGTATTCTACTGCAGACTTATTGTGGTTCTAGCAATGGAAGAAAATACATCATTGATGTGGAGACAGTGGCCACTGGAGGTGCTGAAGACAGGGAGAGGGAAAAAGAGGTGTAATATGGGGGCATTTTCGGAACTTGGAATTGTACTGAATGACATTGCAATGACAGATACAGGCCACTATTTATCCTGCCATAACCTACAGAACTGAGTGCAAGAAAGTCAAACTACAATGTAAACTATAATCCATGCTTAATGGCAATGCTCCAAATGTTTTCATCAATTGCAATGAATGTACCACATTAATGTGAGGAAGGGTGGGAGATGTGGGGAGTGGAGCATATGGGAATCTCTTATATTTTTTTGAGTAACATTTTGTGTTACCTAAATATCTTTTAAAAAATAAATAAATAAATAAATGAGAGGGTGTAGCAATTTATACTCTAAGCAATAATGCATGAGAGTGCACATTTTTCCACACCTTTGTATTTGTTGTATTGTCAAACTCTTTTTGGTCTTTGTCAGTCTTTCAGGTTTAAAAAAAGTGATATTTTAGTAAAGTTTTAATCAACCATTCCATCATTAAATATGAGGATGAGCATCTTTGTTTTGTTTTTAAATTGATTTGGGGAAGATTTTATATATTAAAGAAAATGGACCTTAGCTTCAAATTTGTTGCAATTTTTTCTACTTTACAATTAGTGTTTTGACTTGGTTTATGTTCTTAAACAAGGAAGACATAATTATTTGTATATTTAAATTTAAATCTTTTCGTGTGTGGCTTCTGGGTTTTGCATCTTGGTTAGAAAAGTATTTTCACTTGAGATGAATATTAAAAACAAAACCAAAAATAAAATGCCTCTTCTATGTTTTCTTCTGGAAGGTGAGGATGCCTTTATATCTAGATAAACAGTATTTTTAGCAAAATGTTTGATTTAGTTTAATCATTAGTAGTTTGTGAATATTCTATACAGAGATGATGGGACTTGAAAGAAAAATTATATCATTTTAATATAATTCTTTGCCAGACAATGCTGGTCCAAATGAAAATTTTGCAAACACAAATAGATCTATTGTCCCCGGCCACAAAGACAAATATCATACTCATTTTCCATTACTGATGTTAAGTATTCTTTGAGAAATTTTCATCAGGGACTCTAGGTAAGAGTTCAAGTTTAAAATCTAAAGCCACAGAAATTAAACTTTTCTTCAGGAGATTTAATAACAAATTTTGTCTTCTAGTTATCAACTTAGTGATAAAAATGCGTTCCATTGTCTAAGTAAACTCATTCAATGAAGTTTTTTTGAGCACTTCCTATCCTATGTACCTGACATCATTCTAGGCTCTTGGAATACAGAAATGAAGAGAATAAAGATCTATGACTTCATGGAATCGGATAAGGGCAAATTTCTATTCATTAAACAGAGCTATCAAGGTCACTTCTATGAAGAAAAATGAAGATATAACAATTATTCTTTCAAGTAATTCAAGAAAGAATCACTTTCTCTTTTCTTAAAGAAGGATCTTCTGTAGTCTGAAAATTCCAAATCCCACCCCCCATTTCTTTAGAAGCCTTATCTGGGCTGTCTTAGAGAATGTCCATAGATTTAAATTATGTAATATATGTTGGGAAACGTCTGTCTTTTAAGATCTTTCCTAACTCAACATTTCAAGGACTGCTTAGAAAAAGAACAAAATTGTTTTCATCCTATCTGAAAAACTAAAGCAATGTGTATGTAAAATGGCAGTAAGAAACTAGTGTGTGGCACTGTACTCAGCACATTCTAGATGCATAGATGTGTTCCACATATACACAGGGTGCTCAGTTGAGCATAGGAAATAAAGCCAAATTTTTGATTCAATCTAAGACAGAGTTCTTTCCATCAAGTGACCCACATCTCCAGAGAACTGCAACTTACAACCCTATTTAGGCCGTGTTGTGGATTCACAAATTAACTGAAAAGACTCTTAGAAAACATTTCTGTTTCAAGTGCTAAATGGGCCGCAACATTCAAAACTAACCTGCCTGCCAAATTGTGATTTAAAGTGAAATTGGCATGAGCAGACATTTCCACATCAGCCTGTAGCACATCTGGTCCAGACCAAACAAACAGAAGATTTATTCTGTCAGGGAGATCATTTAGCATTCCTTTTCATGCTTCAGAAGGAGCCTGTACCTGTCACTCACCAAAGCGCCGGCTTTTGGTGGCTAGGCTCTGCTGCTCTCCCTGACTAGCCTTGATCTAACACTTCTAAGGAGGCTCATGTGCACCGCTCCACCTGGGAGCCCAGTACCCATGCCAAGTTCATTTCCATAGTCTTATAGAAACCTCCTGGAGGATTTCAAACATCTGCTCATAAGTAAAGAAACATTGTCTTGAGCTCTAACAATAATATAAAGGGCAACTGAACCTTCTTTTGCAAATAAAGCAGAGCTGATAAATGATCTTATTTCACAGGATTGGGGACAAGTTTCTTTGTGTCTTTCTGAATTCAAATTTTTAAAATGAATATAGTTAATCATGGAAAAATTGAACATAAACATAATTTTTAAAATACATAAAACTATAAATCATTTTGCTGAAACTAATTGAACTCATTTACAAAAACCATATCATTATTCCAAAAAAATATTGTTATTGTGAATGCTTCTTTCTCTCTCTCTCTCACACACACACACACACACTCACACTCACACATACACACCATCCTTTGGCTCAAACAGACCAAATATAAGAAGACTCTTGCTGCCACTTTCTTTTCTGGAACATTAATCTGTTCTGGTTGGCATCTGAAACCCTGATAGGGTCACATCCTGCCTTTTCCAAAACAGAAATACTAGCCTTTTCCACCTCTGGAGTTCTATGACTACCAGAAGGGAGAGTTGTACCACCATTCAGATGTCCCATATTTATTTGTAATGCCCTATGTCAACATGAAAGACTGAGTTTCAATCCAAATAAAAACTGGAAAGGGAAGAAGCAGAATTTTTGTTTGGTGGTGTATATGTTTTTATTCTTATTTTTTTCACTCTCTTGTTAAAATATACCTCCATTTTCTCTTTTGAGAAATAAATGGTTTAGGTAAAATTTTTCCCATATCCTTTCTAGTGGTAACATAATTATTATGAAATCCTTGTGGTTCTTTTGTCCTTAAGGAACTTGTTTTATTAATAAATACTATTACTTTACTTTCATAATTGCACACGAATTTCAGTCGTGGCAGACATAGGGGAGGTTTATCATATAAACATAGAAAAGAGTTTTGTCTTACTTAAAATATAACAAATACAAATATATTTTTTATAAACCTGGAGATTCCCAAGGCAGTTTTAAAAGAACACATCAGAGAAGGCACATACTTTGTACAAATATTTCATCCTTTTGGCTTGCTATAGTAGCAAGATAATATGAAGAGTGAATTACATCTATACTTGTTTCACGTCTGTCCCTCCTACTGAGTCATTAATAAACATGACACCACAAGTCCTGCATTGTTAATACCCAGCTTGGGCCATGGAGCTCAGAAAACGTTCTTCTCAAATTCCCACAGAATATTCATAAATAGGTTACATTCTAGCTACTGCATTTGGCACTGAAAAATGTATTTCTAGACCAAAATCCAGCTTCTGAAGAAAATAACAACAGAATCAGCCTTCCATTTCAACATAACTAGTTTCAACCAATCTCGAAATATATCCCAGCATGAAATGTTGGTAATTTCTTAGTATATCTGAACATTTTATGTACTTGGAAAACATTGAGTGGAGACAAAAGTATATAATGATATTCAGTAACTAAATAATTCACCCCTGGTTAGATTTACTTATATTTTCATTTAGAGATGTGAAATTAACATTAAAAAATGACTTGTTTTTATGTTTCTACCACAATAGAGCAATGCCATACAGAGAACAAAGGGTTCATCCTTCCATATAAACCTAAATAATGATTTCAAAATAAGAGAAAACACTTGTGATAAAAAAGATCTATTGTCATAAATAATAAGCATCCTAAGGGACCCAGCTTTATGAATAAGAGAAAATAGAAAGTTATCTTATTTTTCAGTCAATATTCTTTAAAAGGCCGCATTTAGAATCATAAAAGAGAAACTCAAAACAGACTAGAAGTGACTTGTTTTAATAGGACATTAGATTGGTTAATGGGTTGAAGAGAAAAATGCAAATCTACTTAAAAATATAGAGAGTCAATTCATGTAAAAATCATGCACAACATATAAACTCTATCTCAATGAGACCATGCAATGTCATTTGAATGGTGAAATTCTCTAACCAGGTATAACCGAACAATCACATCAATAGCCAAGAAACAAAGAACCAAGAAAAAAATAGCAATTCTTGGTAATAAAAAGAATAGGTAGCAAATGCAGAAGGAAAAAAGCAGGAACAAAATATTGTGAGAATATGTGAGTATAAGGTATATTTTAAGAGAAATTAAATCTCATTGAATAGTAAGTCTCAAAATGAGGTATTTTGAAAATTTTAAGAGCATCCTTTGTAAATTAATTATATTACTTCAGGCTTAAGTTTCTAAATTTTCAACACATTCTATATGTATCTAATCATCTATACAGCTATTATTTTTTCATCAAAATAATTCAATCTATTTTGTTAATTTAAATAGTTTTATCATAATTTTTTAAAAGACAATGCACTGCAGCTCAATCATTGGCCCATACTATCCACAGTTTTCTAATAAAATCTACTCATATAAGTCAAAATTATAATTTCTATCAAAGTGACTAAAAACATGTTTAGGATAAGAAGGTTTAGTCAATGGCTGTAAGTTGTACTGTCTGACAAAAACAACACACCAAGGTTTGGTTAATCTATGGGAAGGTGATTTATTTCTCTCTGGAAAGCTAATTTGGATTGAGGAAGAAAATGTTTTATCAATAACTCAGGACAAACTTTTTGAGAATGTTCTGTTTACAGGACCATTGACTAGATGCTTTGGCATATCCAAAAGTCTAGAGAAGGTATGAAATAATATGACTGCAAGTGCCTGACCAAATGGTTGACATGCTACATAGCATAAACCAAAAAGCTGAAATAAATCAAAATTCAGGAAAGCCATCATGGGTGCAATATAGTAAAGGTGCGACATATTTGCAAAGGAAGAATAGGCATAGACACATAGGAAAGGAGAATGAGCACAGCATGAAGGATAGAGAGCAAGAATGTGAAAATTGGTCCTAAGATCAATTTGGCAGTAAGGACAAATCAAACACCAAGTGTATTGGCCTCCCAGCATTGCATTCTTTCTGCTGGCCTCCATCAGCTCATTTTTAGCTATAATGAGCTATCACTGGGGATCTAGATAAGGGCATGAGTGTCACCAAAAGCAAATTTAAGAAATTTTTTCAAAATCCCTATACCAAATAGCAAGTAAAGGAAAAATGTATATACAGGGATTCTTCCTTTAAAACAAAATCCAGAAATTATCTCTAAAAGTGGATACTAACTAGGAAAATATTCTAGGGGAAAAACAAAAATAACATTGAGTTTTGATTGTATGTAATATTTTTGGCCATTGAAATTTCCATAAGGAGTTTTAGCACATGCAGTTAATTTGCATGAGAGGCAGCTGGAACAAATTGGCTCTTTCAAAGCCACTGTGATTTATCAGCTCAATAATGCAAAAACTTAGACAAAGTTATACAACTGTCTATATTTTTAACAAGTTGGTATGGTAGGAAATTTGCTAAAGCAGCAATGCCAGACTCAAGTAACTAGAAGAAGGTTAGATAGCCATGTTTTATTTTTAGTCTCAAATTTTTTCTGGAAAATAACATTTTGTTTGGGGAAAGTGACAGACTGACAGTCTGGGAGACTGAAGACATATATTTCTATAAGTTATTAGTACAATATGGAAATTTTCCATTAAACTCTCCACTTATGAGTTCTGAGGGATGGAAGTCTGAAATCGAGGTACAAACAAGTCCATACTCCACTGAAGCCTGCTGGAGTGAAAGCCTCTTCTACCTTCTGTAGTTTGCCAGCAATCCTTGGTGTTCCTTGGCTAGTGAGACGCAGCTCTGTCTCCCACAGCCTTCTTTCCTATGTCCATTGTCACATGGTATGCTCCTCTATGTCCTGATCTGGTCTCTTCTTCCCTTCTTGTAAGGACACCAGTCATATTGGATTAGGGCCTACCCTACTCCAGTCTGGCAGCATCTTAACTAATAACATCTTCAAAGAGTCTATTTCCAATTAGGGTCACTTGATCTGGGATTAGGATTTGAACATGACTTTCTGGAGGACATAATTTAACCCATAAATTTAAGATATTAAATAGATGCTAAATATAAAAGCATAATGTGTGTGCATGTTGGTGGGTGAATGTGAATATGTGTATACACACACATACATTAAATTGGGAAAATTTAAACAAAGTTTTAATAATGAACCTAATGAAGTTTTTAATGAATACAACATTCCCAGAAAGAAATACCAGTGGCAAATCTGGCATTCTGTAGTGTAATTATCAAGAATTTTAATTGAAGACACCATATAGTACCAAAGGAGAAACCACCAATTTCTCTGAGTAGAAAGACAACAAAAGTAGTTCAGAAACTATTGTAGACTACATTTCCTTTTCAATCATATTAGCCGTTTTTATCCACTTGCATATCCATACCATCAGAAACATGGTATTTGGTCATTAATATTTTGAACTATACCACTGTCTGTTTGTATATCCCAAACTTCACAGATAATAATTAAATTCATTTATCAACCACTACATTTTACATTAAAATGTATCTGTGGAAGCATATAAAATGCATATAGAATTTAATTTTCAATCAATCAAATTCATTAACAAAAATCAAATGTGCAATGATCTGATAGAGTAAAATGACATCAAAGATTAATTACATTGCATGTCCTTCATTTAATGGAAGCTAAATGCATAGGTGTTTCCTGACATAAATATATGAATCTCTTGATAGTACCATAGAAACAGACATAATTTCTTCCTGAGGTTGGAATCTGCCACGGCCTTCTCTGTCTGTCATGTGGAAGAACTGTGATATTGAATATATTTGCAAGAGCAAGGAAACAATTCAGCATACACAGAAGAAATATTGTAAGCCAACTGTCAAAAGAAAAATGTGCTTTATCCAGCAGTGACAAAAGGACCTAACAATGTAAGAAAAACAGTATATCTTTGAATGCCAACAGATTTAAATGTAGGATAAAATGGAACTTTGTTCAAATGAACAGCAAGAAATTCTCTGAGTATTAAAAAAAGGGAAAAAAGCAAATTGAAAAGAAGGAAAGGGACATCTTGAAGCTAGTTACTTGCTCCAATAGAGATCATGATGAAAAGTTTAACACTCACTTATCCAGAATTAAATCTCTAACCTACATTCTATCCTGACCCTTCTCCAGGGATAGTCCTGAAACTTTAAATGCCTTCTTAGATTTCCAGAGTAATTCCTAGCCACCCTCAAACTCAAATCTAAAGTATTTCTTATGCTGTCTTTACCAAACTGTTCTATCCAGCCTCTGTCTTGATTCTGTTACTACTACCACAAGCATAGGTAAGACTGAGTTGTCTGGTTTGAAACAAAGTGGCAGATGGATGATAGTAAACACATCTTACCATGTATTTTCTTCTTTTCAAATATTTTCAGTAGATCCTGATTACTGTGGAATAAAATCTGAATTTCTTAATATGCACTCAGGACATCCTCTAACAGCCTAATGCAAAATATTTTTTTTGCTCCCACTCCTATTCTGTTGAAAGCTTGTGCCCTTGTCAATACCCTTTCACTGTTTCCAGAATACCTGTAAGTTCCATGACACCCTCCCTTATTTGTGGTGTATTTACTTGCCTGGAGTGTTTTTATCTTCACTCTTCTCTGAGGTCTTTCTTATTTAATAACCTAAAATACCATAAATAAAAAATTAATAAAACATAAATAAAGACAAAAATGCCAGTTGATTTAGCCACAAAAAGTTCATTGGTGGCCTTTGCCTGACCCATCTCAGTAGCATTTCCAAAAGAATAGCCAGATCACAGAGGTGGAGGAGTGAGTAGAAGACTAGAAACTGAAGATATCAAGTACCGCTTGAGACCTTGTGGCCAATAAGTGGGAGGCAAAGGGAGAAGGACCCAGAGATGAGCATAGGTGAAGTATCCTTCTTCTGTAAATTGAAAACAATTGAGCATGTTTAAAGACTGATTCAAAAGAGCCAATGGAGAATATAGTAGCGATACAAGAATAAGGTTATTGATGGACAAAATACCTGAAAAGGTAGAAATGGAAGGTTATTGATAACGAAATACCTGAGAAGGTGGAGAATGGACTGGAGCTAGAACATTGGTGGGACTCTTCCTCAGATAGGACTGAGGGCCACTGTTACAGAATAGGAAGAAAATATAAATCCAGATAAATATAAATTACTGGAAACAGAAGAAGTTAAACTTTCCAATTGGTTGCCTCTGTTTCTGTTTTATTTTGTTGTTTTTTCCCAAGTATTGCTGAGAGGGAGAAGAAGGCAAAAGTATAGGTTCCTTTTGGAGAACAGAAAAAAATTCAAAAATTGTTGTAAGGGATTGGTGGGGCAAAGCTTAAAGAAATTTAAGATTTCTCAGGCAGTGTCAAGAGCCCAAATGATGTTGGGTGCCACAGATTTATGTAGTGCTAATCTGAACAGGTGTGATGACTGCTCTCCAGAAGTGCTCAGAGCTATTAGCTCCCCAGATATAGAAGCCAGAGAGACAGGCAGTAAAATCCATTTAGAATCTGATTTTGCTAAAATGGAAAGGTAAAAGAGAAAAGGAGTTGATAACTTTGGTTGAGATGGGTAGAAGCAATGGACTCTAGGAGAGAAAGAATAACAATTCTAGACTGCAGAGAGCTGGAAAAAGGGAACAATTCAGACACTAATCATGTAAAATAACAGATAAAGGAAGCAAAGAACTGAGGGAGCTGGATTATATATACTATGTGGTCAAAGAACAGAAACTCTGAATTAAAGTTTTCAGAAATTAAAGTTTCAAATTCTGTAAACGTCTAAGTACTGAGTTCTTATTGCCAAAGTTGGAAGTGTATTTTAAACAGAAATTGAAGATGAGCAGAATTGAGACATCAAGTAACATAGAGGCTAGGATGTAAACAGGAGCAGTCACATCAAAACTACACTCTCAGAATGGTGGCAAGATTATAGATTTTAGTGTAGAGGAAATTAGATAGCTAGACATCAGAGTTTCAGTGAAATTCTGGAAGAGTTTGAATAAAACAAGGAGACAAAGAGGTACTGAGTTAGTCTGCCAAAAGGGAGCTGATGCAAAATACCAGAAATTGGTTGATTTTACAAAGAGTATTTATTTGGGGTAGGAGCTTACAGATACCAGGCCATAAGCATAAGTTACTTCCCTCAACACAGTCTATTTTCAAGGGTTGGAGCAAGATGGCTGCAGACAGCTGTCAGTGTTCAGACTTCCAGGGTTGCTCTTTTCGAGAGTCTTGCTTCTCTCTGAGTTCAGTATTCTCTCTTCCCAGGGTTTGCTTCTTCCTGGGTTCAGGGTTCCTCTCTTCCTGGGACATGCTTCTCTTTTCTCTGTGAGCTTACTTCCCAGGGCTCCAGTTTAAGGCTTCAGCATCAAACTCCAACATCAAAGACCCTTCAGATCTGTCCTTTGCCATGCCTTTTATCTGTGAGTCCCCATTCACCAAGGGGTAGGGACTCAACGTCCTAATGATGTGGCCCAATCAAAGCCCTAATCATAACTTAATCACGCCCAGGTACAGACCCAATTTCAAACATAATTTAATATCTTATTTTGGAATTCATAACCATATCAAACTTCTACAGGCACTACAGCTGAATAACAAGAGCCCCAGGTTAGGAGATTTGAAGCCATCGGAAGAAATTAATGATCTTGATGCAGCACTGGAAACCAATACCTTTCTTTTGAGGTAGGCATTGTGGGAGAATCAGGTTCCCTCAGACTTCCAAGAAGGGAGCCAGATTTTGGTTAATACCCAAGAGCAGATGCAATGAGGTAAAAATGTTTCTTGTAATTAGCGGCCCAGATGGTATGGGAGAAAGATTTCAGAAAGAGGAAAGATGATTGAATCCTATATCTTCATTTAAAAAGAAAGAACAAAATAGAATTAAGGAAGAGAATAGATATCCAAGGGGGCATTTATTTGGGCAGTGATTTTGCATGCATCATCCCTACATTAGCGGAGGGTACTGAATATTAGATAAGTTAAGAAATGTATACAAAGTTGCACAACCGAATTAATAAAAACAGAGTGAAACTAGGTCAGTATACTTGTAGACACATAGTTTGTGCTGTGTTGGGGAGATTAAGCCTCAGAAAATGCTGGCATTAAATTCTTTGCACAGAGCACATTGAGGCTGTGGAAGAACTCAAAGATCTGGTTCTGAATGATAGATCAAAGGAAACCAAGGACCAAATAAATGAAGATTCTGGAGCCATACTACCTACACTCAAATCCTTCTTCTTTGGCTAGAAATTACTTCATCTTTCTGCATCATACTTTCCTCACTGTACTTATTTCATATAGTTGCTGGCAGGATGTATTGAATTAATATATCTAAAAGGCAAAGAATAAGCCCAGCACAGGGTTAGCTTGCTGGGTTATCTGACACAATTCTTATATCAAATATTTGCCCAGATGACACAATAAAATATTCTATCTCCATTTTACTTGATTTGAGGTTTAGGGGGAAAAATCCTTATAGCCCAGATTGTGTGTCACAGGACACAATGCTATGTAATTAGAACAGAATGGAATATGGGGCCAGTCACTGAAGGCTGAGCTCAAACCTTTACTTTACCTCAGAAAATTTTTTATCTTCTTTTAGCCTCAATTTCTTATTCTGTAAAAGGATAAATGAAAATTCTTCCCTTGTATGAGTATTAAAAGATTAAATGATATAATGTATGCCTGAAAACTACAAACAGAAGACAATTTAACAAATGGTATCTATTAATATCATCATTCAAACAAATGTATAAGATGAATATTGTCTTAGTTTTCTAGGATGCTATGACAAGTACCAAAACCTGGTTTTGGCATAAACAATGGGAATTTATTGTTTCATGGTTTGGGAGGATAGATGGCTTCCTTCTAGCAGGGTTGGTAACATTCTGGGGCTCACTTGTCACAATCCTTGGGGTTGCTTTCTTTTTCTGGCACATGGCAATGTCTTTTCTCTTATGGGTCCCCACTGACTTCCTGCTTCCAGCTCCTTGCCAGGCTTCTCTGACTCTGGCTTCTGGTTTCCTTCTCTTTGTAAGGCCTCCAGAAATTCAGATTAAAACCTAATATCATTCAGTGGTTAACAACATAACTACATCTAACTTAAAATAACATCCTCAGAAAAATTTAAAATTTAAATTTTTTTTTTAAATTTTAAAAAATAAAAGGTAACACCCTCAGAGGCACCTATATACAATGACTTTACACCCACAAGAATGCAGATTAAGATTAATAACAGTCTAAATTGGTGTAAATAATTCAAACAACCACAAATATTTTCTGCTTATTACCCCAAATTTGACACTATTCGATAAAACCCTGTCACCTAATGCCCAAGTATTTTGCCACAAATCTACCAATGAAAGGAGCAGGACTATTTAGTACCATCAATTACTGAGCATTTTGATTGAAATAATTAAGAAGCAATAGTCTTATCACTCTATAATCTGTCAACTCTTCACTCCCCACAAGACCACTCCCCACAAGACTCTTAATCAAACAAAGTTGAGTTTATCAAACTTACTGTAGCAAGAGAGATCACAACCTTGACAAAATTCCTAGTAGTGTCTCAAAAGAGGGAAATATGGAAAGATTTTTATGAGATTTTGGAGTCTGGGCTCAGGTGATTTAAGATAAAAGGATGCTAGTTAGACCTGGGTAAAGTTTGTGACATAAATAGTTCTGAGTTGGTGGACACATCAAGACAAGGGTCTTACAGGAAGTCTTTTTTTTTTCCTTAATTATCTATTTTTAAAGTTAATAGATCACACAAAATGCTACATTAAAAAACATAACATGTTCCCATATACCCCACTTCCCAACCCCCTACCCCCATCATTTTTAATTGTATTTTTTTGAAGATACATAAATCACATAAAATGTTAAATTAAAAATATAAGAGGTTCCCATATACCCCACATCCCACACACCCCCACTCCTCCCACATCAACAACCACTTTCATCATTGTGGCACATTCATTGCATTTGGTGAATACATTTTGGAGCACTGCTGCTCCACATGGATAATAGTTTACATTGTAGTTTACACTCTCCCCCAGTCCATTCAGTGGGTTATGGCAGGATATACAATGTCCAGCATCTGTCCCTGCAATATCATTTAGGGCAACTCCGAAAAATGCCCCCATGTCTCATCTCTTCTTCCCTCTCCCTACCCTCAGCAACTACCATGGCCAGTTTCTCCACATCAATGATACAGTTTCTTCCATTACTAGTCACAACAGTTCTATAGTAGAATATCAGTAAGTCCACTCTAATCCATATTTTATTCCTCCATCCTGTGGACCCTGGGATGGTAATGTCCACCCTACCTCTATATCGAGAGGGGCCTTAGATCCCACATAAATGATGTATGCAATTCTCCTGCTTGCAGTTGTAGGCACTCTTGGTTCTCTGGTGTGGTGGCTGATCATCTTCATTTCTCTGTTCGCTGACCTGGGTAAGTCCAACGAACCAGAGAGTAGGAGATGCAACTCTGCAGAGGCTCAGGGCCCAGCTGGCACATGGACAGTCCAGAGTATACACAACCCTAGCACCAACCAAGGTTCAGTAAAAGTGACAGGAGAGGTGTGAGTAGAAAGGTCACATCTGAGTCCAACTCCATCACACTCAGGAACACAAATTCCAAAGTAGGGCCCACTGACATGGCACTGAACTCCAGAGCCATCTGCCATGACCATAGAACCTGTGGGTCTCCATAACCCTTAGGAGAACCAGTACCTGGAGTTGTATCTACTTTGGCTGTCTCTGAGGTCCTGCTGAGGCATGCGTAAGCACTACCCCTCTGATGACCTTTACAGGAAGTCTTGATGCACTAATTTTCCTGATAAATATGCTGTTTTCCTGATGAGCAGACTGTGTCCTTTTTGGATATCTATTTGCCCAGATAAGCACAATGTTTGCCTGGATAAACTGGTTTACAGAAATTTCCTGAAGTAAACAGTGATGTTATTTTTCAATTAGCCATCTATTCCTGAAAATGAATTCCCAGAGCTGTTATGTTGACACAGATGGTCTCAGTTCTCACAGAGATGACCAAAAGAAGAAAAGATCCTGCTTGAATGATTTCCTCCAGAACAATATCACTCCTTGGGAGGAATAAGAAATAAGAAATTGTAGTACCAGCTCTAACACATTATTTAGTTCTTGAACATGAGGCAAATGGTTTTCTTTACTTCACAATTTGATCTCACAACTATAAGTCAGGCCTAAAAATAAAAATAAAAGGAAAACAGACTTGATATCATTCATCTCCATGGCCCAAGACCATTAACTTTTAGTTCTTCTTGCAGAAAAACTTTTCCCTATGGAAGAAAAGTATTTCCAAAGTGAACTTCTCGTAAGAGCTCTTCCTGTCCATCACAACCCCTGTGTTGCTTGGACTCTATAGCTCTAATACAAGAAAGCTTCTCAGCAAACCTGCCATTCCTTCTCCTTACTTTGAAGCAATTTCTTTGAAAGCTGGCAGGAATCATTTCTCTAACTCATCCCTTTCCCTGGAGCCATTTCTCTTAGTCTTTTTCTTTTCTCCTATCTCTATTTATAGGAGATGTTTGCCTCCTTCTTTGCACTCAATCACCACATTTCTAAAAGTATTTTATCCTCTTGCCTTTCATAATGAAAATGTTAAATTTTCCACAGAGGACATGCCCTGGAGGGGAGTTTTGCTCACACCCTAAAATGGATGTCAGTTAATATTTAGACACAATTAATTAACAGTGAACCCTAAGGCAAACTTTGCTGTTAGGAAAATCAGACCATATCCCTGATTAAATGAAGGGCTGCTTGCCTGACCAAGTCAACAGATGTTCTATTAACAGCAAAGGCTGGCATCACGTTCCTCGTGGGTGGAGACATAGATTAATTAATAATATTTAAGAGAAGCGGATTTGGCCCAACGAATAGGTTCAAATCCAGGGCCTCCTGATCCGTGTGGTGAATTGGCCCACGTGCAGTGCTGATGCACATAGAGAGTGCCGTGCCACACAGGGGTGTCCCCAGTATAGGGGAGCCCACGCGTAAGGAGTGCACCCCATAAGGAGAGCTGCCCAGGGCGAAAAAAAGTGCAGCCTGCCCAGGAGTGAGGCTGCACACAGGGAGAGCTGATGCATCAAGATGACACAACAAAAAGAGACTCGGATTCTGAGTGCCGCTAACAAGAATACGGGTGGACACAGAGAGCAGACACCTGGGGTGGGGGGGGATAAATAAAAATAAAAATAAAAATAGATAAAATTAAAAAAAGAATATTTAAAGAATAAGGCTGAAAGAGCTTCAGCCTTTCTCAAATTAAGTCCCCGTTCCCCTGCCTTCTGAATTTCTGCTCATATAGTTCCTACTCCATCCTATATCCCACATTTCAACTCAAGATGCTATAAAAATTCTCAAGATCTCTAAAAAAGCTCTTTAACTTACATCAAGGTCTTCTCAAACTTTCCTCAAGTAATTCAGTCTACAGTGACTTGGACATTTTCTTGCAGCCATGTTTATTGAGAAATTTTTAAAGATGTTTACATTCATTTTTCTACCTCAGTAGCTACATAAGCAAGGATATGGTTGAATCTAATGATAGACTGTTTTGCTTTGACATTGTAAATAATATGAAAATGTGTATGAAATAGAATATACTATTTACACTGTAGTAAACATTAAGATTTACTCAAGCCAAGAATGTTTGTTTGTTTTTCTTTGTTTTGGATTAAATCTCTTTATTGCATTTATTTCCAAATCAATTTATTTAATAAATATGCAATAAATACCTTTTGTATTCTAGCTACTCTGTAGGATTAAAAAATAAATTTAGAAGGGCCCCACTGATAGGAAAATAAAATACTTTATGTTAGGATAGATGTGAGCCCCATGCCTAACTCCACACCTCTCATTCACTCATATCCACCTTGAAAGGACAAACTGCGAGTGCATAGCCCACCCTTTTTCTTGCCTTTTATCTTGACACCCAGCTGCCTCTCCCATGTTGTAAGCTTTATAGGAGCAGACCAACCCTGCTTGCTGGAAGTTCATTGTCAGACTGCTCAGTCCCTAGCAGAGTTAGCCAATGGCTCTGTTTGCCTATTTCAGGGGGCTCTTCCCTGGGAAGGGAGCTGTCTAATTCTGGAGCTCAGTATTAGGAACTCCCTTGCCCAGTCTCAGCATTACCAATTGGTTCAAAACCTGGTAGGAAGAATACTATTTAATTGATCAACACTTGAACTACAATAAAGTAGAAAAATAACTATGACAAAGGTTTAAGTTTCAAAAAGCTCAAGAGAAATGCAGAAAGGAGCAATTATTTCCAATTGGGGCACAAGCAGTTGCAGTGAGAGACAATCAAGGAAGGAAGATTGCTTTAGACAGCAAGCTTAGAGAGAGCAAGGGTCTCATCTGTTTTGGCTCACATTTTATTCCCAGCATAAAACTGATAGCTGGAAAATGTGCTTTAATGAAATTTCCTCACTTAAGCAGCTTTGAAAATTCTAAAACTAATTGAACTGGTTTTCTATTAATCTAATTTTAGAAGTTTGCTCTTTGCACTTTTAGTTGCCTGAAGGATATTAACCAGACCTTCTCAGTTTTGCTTACAGGAATAAGGTAACATCTCAAAGCAAAACCAGAGAGAACGGTACACATCTGTACCTTTTCTCAGAGACAAAAAACTTGATATCCTTGGGCAGTTGTCTCAGAAAGGAGCCATGGAGGTCTTGCACCTACACGACATATCTCAACTGTAGTTTATTAGTGGCTGAGATCAAGGACAAGTTGGATGTGCTTGAGACAACACAGGACTGAGAAATTGCAAGTACCCTCCTCACAAAACCCCTGGCATCACTTGTTTTTTTTTGCTTTTTGCTTTTACTTGTTTTTCTTCTCCCCTACCCCTCTCTTTTTACCTACAAAATCTCCAGTTCCCATTCTCACTTTGAACTGGTTTTGGGAAGATTCCCACAGTTCCTTACTTGTGCACTCATCATAAATCACCTTCTCACTAAGAGACATGTTTGGGCTTTGTAACCCAGATCAGGAGGGCCTGTCTATTGGAAAGAGCTGTCCTTATGGTAACAAAACTATGGTGAATGAGTTCATGAGAAGGATGAGGCCTTGAATAAAGAGGAGAATTAAGAATAAGGAGATAAAGAAGGAAGGGGGGGTGGATCTTTAGGTAGAGAAGGAAAAACTGACATGTGCAGAAATATGTAATTCTCCTAATAATTGAACTGAGCAAAAATGTTCACTTAATCAGAATGTGTTGTCACAATGAAAGCATAAAATCTATTTTTTTTTTCTCACAGAAGCCTTGGACATCCCTATTATTTACCTATTTAAGTAAAGCAATTGTGTAAAGGTTGTCTATACACATACAGCAGAACAGTAAAACAAGAAGGAAATCAATTTTTTATGATGTACTCCGAATGTGGCAGAAATCCCTAAACAGCCTTCCCAGGACTCAATAAACTGTTTCAAAAAACTATAAATGAAGTCCACCATATTTAGACTCATATGACCCCTAAGGTTTGCCAGACTAGAAGCAATTTTGATGCCAAACTTTGTAGCTGGGTTTACTAAAAAACGTAATGGGAAGTATTAAATTACCATGCTTTCCAGAAACATTTTCACGTCTAGCTTCATTTCAGAATGAGGTAGCCATATCTGCTGCCCCAATTTCTCCTAATTTCACATTCAGCAAACAACTTGATCCAGGAACTTCTGCCCACTTTCTTATTATGCTGAATTAGGATACAGCGTGACACTCTTTGAAGTGACCCAACAGCAAGCCCTGTTTTGTTCTGCGAAGTTATGAGCAATTAGCCTCTGAAACCGAGATCGACAAAAACTTTATTTTACTTGATTGTTGCGCTTTTTTAAAACAACAACAGTATTTTTGAAAGAATAAGAAATGATCTCTCTGAACAACAAAAGAACCAGAGGCTCTAGATATATTTTAAGCCTAAGGAAAGTTAGAAGTCAGAAGAGAATATGAGTGGCAGGACACATACAGTCGACCTTTAAAGGTTTGATTTCTGTTTTAAGTTCTGCAAACGCCCCCGGCTTTCCCACACATAAAATAACATAAATGACTTATGTTCAAATGTGGCCTTCGCCCTTCACCCTAACACCAAACACCGTGAGGGAAAAAAAAAATTAGGGGTGGGAAGGCGACATGTCTATAAAGATATGAATATCCATCCGACTGTACCAGCAGAATCAAAGATGAAACTCGGAGATTTGCGCTTGGTGGAGAATCACGGTGTAGTGTGATGATTCTTACGCATGGGGGTCAGAATAAGACGGCGGTTTTTCTGCAGAACTGGTGAAGAAAGTGTCAGCCCCACGTCTTCGGACCATCCTTCTTGAAGCATCTACCAAGAGCCTGCTCTTGACCCTGGACATGAGTCCAAGTCAGGTGAAATCACTTTGATCTGTTGTATTTGTTTCATCTGAGGTAAAGGTCCTGGGATCATTAATATGCAGGCTGTGTTCACAAAGCACTATTAGGCAATGCAGAATTATAAAGGTTATCTGGCAAATAGGGAGGAAAAAGCCTAAAATGTTTAATGAAGAAAAAATGGCCCTTGTGATAGCTGAAAGGTATAGATATTTCACTCATTTTCTCTGTTAGTTCTAGTAGATAAATTTATTCTGGGCTCAGATGCACATCTTAGTTCATTACTATTAAAGAAAGATCATCAGGAATGGAGTATGAGCCAATTTCCGCCATGTTCAATATTCTGCTCTCATTAGTGTTCACTGGAGTGAGAACAATTGAAGAAAGCAGGAATTAGCAGGGATTTTCATTCTCAAGTCGAAATCCTGGATATGGAGGATGATTTTTGATATATACTAAAACCATGAAATTCATACAGCCAAAAGAGTTGCATTCTTAATGAAGTTACTTTTGAATTAGTTAGCAATAGACGATATCAACTAATATAAATGACACAAAAAACATGAAATAATATTCAAGCTCACTAGTAAAATATAAAATATCAAATTAACATGACATGCAATAGTACAGTTTACAAATTGTCAAAGATGAAAAATGAAAGGAAGAAGAAAGAAAAAGAAGGATAATACCACGTAATAACAAAGCTTTCTGGACTTTTACGCAGTTGTTCAGAGTGTAAACAATTGCAGCCTTTCTGGAAGGAAATTGTCCAAACTACAGCTAAAGTTCTAACAATGTGTATGCTCTTTGTTTCAACATGAACACTACCAAGTTTTAGTTAGATTAATTAATTAATTAATTAATTAATGCAAAGATTTTGCTTCAGCTCATTTTGTCATTTATTTATATTATGGCAAAATTTGAAAGCAAATGTTCTACACAAAAATAAAGATCAGTTAAGTAATTTGTGTTAATTCCAATACTAGAACACTATGCAATTCTGAAAAAGTATAAGTATGTATATTTATATAAAATATATTTATGGATACTTAGAAAGATCACAACATATATGGCTGGGAACAAATCATTTTATTAAAAAGTGCATAAAAACAATCCCTTTTGCCTGTTTTGGAAGGGTATATATCACCAAAATATTGTTACTTTTGGGAGTGGAATTTTAAATATTTTTAATTTTTGCAATTAAATTACATGTAATATAATTTTTTTAAAAAATTTATACTCAGCAGCTCAAAAGGAAATGAAGATTTGTTGATAGGTTTAAGAAAAGAGGAGAGAAGTATATTATGCTCCTAACATCATAAAGTGCATCAAGATAATTTGCTTAAGAGTATGTGACCATAACCCCAAATATCTATATGAGATACAAAACACAGGCCCCTTTTTTTAAGTACTAATTCTGTTCTTCAGCATAACATTTAGGAAATTTTGTACTTTTTACTGAAATGCTTTAGTCATGATATCACTGATATGGAGCTTAGCCCAATCACTTAGGAACAAGAGGGCAAGTCTCTTCACATGCGTAGCAGTTTGACATGGTTATGAATTCCAAAACTAGATATTGGATTATGTCTAATCTGGTCTCTACCTGGTTGTGATTGGGTTATGATTAGGGCTTTGATTGGGCCACATCATTAGGGCATTGAGTCCCCACCCCTTGGTGGGTGGAGACTCACAGATAAAAGGCATGGTAAAGGACAGAGCTGAGGGGACTTAATGTTGGAGTTTTGATGTTGGAGTTTGATGCTGAAGTCTTAAGCTGGTGCCCTGGGGAAAGAGACAGAGCCATTTGCCTGATAGTCTATAGCTGACCTTGTGGAAGAGGCAAAGCCTAGAGAGCCTCATAGTCTACAGCTGACCTTGTGGTCAAAAGAGAGGCACTGAGCCCAGAGGAAACCAGGAAGCCTGAACCCTTGCAGATGTCAGCAACCATCTTGCTCCAACACGTGAAAATAGACTTTGGTGAGGGTAGTAACTTATGCTTTATGGCCTGATATCTGTAAGCTCCTACCCCAAATAAATACCCTTTATAAAAACCAACGAATTTCTGGTGTTTTGCATCAGCACCTCTTTGGCTGACTAATACAACATGTGTTTTGGATTTAATGCTAACCTATGCTGTATAGTATTTTCAGTAACAGTTCATAAAGATTTGTGGAATTCCATTGACTTTCCTAAGTAAATGATGTCATATAAATTCATAAAGATGATAATGACTTGCTATTAAAAAAATAAATTTTTGATTTTAAATTCTCTTTCCCCAAAGTATTTTCAGTGCCCTTAACAGAAGCAGAGGTTTTCCCTGAATTATCACGATATTGCCACACTTGCAATCTTTGCTTTGATGGTAAATTTTGACATATGGGGCTTGCCCAAGGTTGTTTAAATATGAAGGGAATACCATGAGGGGAATACAGATATTTTGACTCATTCAAATATACTTCTCATTATATATTCATTCATTCATCTATCCATTATGCCAACCCAGTTGAGGTTGTAAGATCCATTTTTCCTGACTGGGATCTCCTCCTCTTCCTCTAGTAATTGATATACTTCACAGTCCTGTTTCTGTACATATACCTGTCCCCCATTCACTTCTTCCCTCAGAATTGGTGTTATCTTCGATTTCCCAATATTTTTAGTTTTGTAATGATAAGTAAATTTTAAATCACATACTAATTTTATTTGCAGTGGCCAGATTTAAGGATTCTAGGGGGAATGAAAAGAAGGATTCTGACCCTGTAACCCAATTCATTTGGGAAAGCTGCTAGAATTTATTAGCAATGTCCACCACTCATAAAATGGGGAAGGGAGGAGGGAAAGGTCAATAAATATTTTGGGTAGTCATTTCTAGTTGGATCCTGTCCTTTATTCTGTTTCTTGTGTGACCCGCCAATACCACTACTAGGGATATATCCAGAAGAACTGAGAAAAGAGACATGAATGGATACCTACACACTGATGTTCATAGAAGCAGTAGTCATGATTGCCAAAAATTGGAAACAACCTGGGTGTCCATCAACTGATGAATGGATAAACAAATTGTGGTGTATGCATGTGATCTACTGTTATGCAGTGGTGTGAAGAAATGAAGTCGTGAAGCATATGACGACATGGATGAACCTAGGGGACATTATGTTGAGTGAAGCAAGCCAGACTCAAAAGGACAAATATTGTATGATTGAGCTATTATGAACTAGATATATTGTGTAAACTCAGTTAATAATTAGAATATAGGACTCCAGAAAATAGGAGATATAGAATGGAAAACTGAGGGTTAATCTGTGGAGAATTGGTTAAAAGGTTGTTTGTAAATCTTTGGAAATGAATAGAAATGGTTAAAGCTTATCACAGTGTCTATAACTAGCAGTGCTATTGTATGGGTATGACAGTGGTTAAAATGGAAAGTGTAAGGTCATATATATTAATAGAAGGAAAGCTAAAAACTGTAACATGGGAATGGATAAGAGAGTAAAATCTCATGTAAAACACAAATATGGGGAATATTGCACATATAACACTATTTTTACAAAATATAAATATACAAGAGAGAAGGAAAAGAATAGCAGCTATGCAGAGCAGGCAAGGCATAAGGAAATTGAGAGGTGATGAGTTTGCTTTTTGTTTGTTATTACTATTGGAATACTGAAGGTACTATTGGAATACTGAAGGTACTCTGGGAATGACTGGGGTGATAAATGCACAAATATGTGATTACACCAAATACCATTGATTGTATGGATTCGGGTGGATTTTTGTTTTATTAATATGTAAGAATAAAATTGATCTGTTCAAAAAAATTATCAATCCTTTTTATTAATCTAGAGCAGAGCCCTCTCCCAACATGACATACATCTTCCCTCTCAAAACAATCCTTCCTAAAATTCTCCCTTATTTCAGTCTCTCTCATTAAATCTTAATCCATTCATTCCATTATATATATACCATTAACTAATTGCAAAATGTGGTTCTTAATGCCAAGAGACACCATCAGGGTCTAAACCAGACAGTGAGATGCCAAAACCAACTATACTCAAAAGTCAAGACTTCCAGGAAGATGGCAGACTAGAAAGACATGGGACTCTCTCCCAGAAAAATTGCTAGAGGACAGGTAGAAATAGCCTGGAAAAAATTTTTTCTAGGGTTTAGGACACCAGGGGAAGTGTGTATACCACCCAGAAGAGAGAGAGACAAAGGAAAAGAATCATAACAGCAAAACTGTGAGCTAAAAACAGCTTGACCTACCGGCACCCTCCCCCACACTATAGACGCTTTTGAATTCTCAGGCCTTGGGACCAGCACTTATAGACAAAGGGACCCCAGGGATCAACTGTCCCAGGAAAGGGGAGAGAGAGGAACACAGCCTAAGGCTAACTCAGCTTTTGACCCACAAATTTCATCTGCTGTGTCCCACGAGCCCTTCAAGTTAAGGTGGGACCACACCATTGTGTGCGTTGGGCGCCAGCTCAGTACTGAAGAGAGCTGGCCCTCTCAATTTCCCTCTCTACTAACCAGCTCTGGTTGTTACAGATGCAGAGAAGAGGAGAATTATTTCCTACCCTGGAAAAGGGAGGGGGTTGCTAACAAAGGTTGGAGAACTGTCTCTGAGAAAGTCTGAATTACAAGTCTCTTAGTCTCCAGGCAGGATCCTCTATCACCTTGATTCCATCTGTGTTGCAGCAAACACACTTCAACCAGGAACTGCACTGAGAGGACTGCCAAAGAGTGTCATCTGCTGCAGACCAAGGTAGTGCATGTGAGGAAATTAAAAGTAAATAAAATAAGAGGCTTTTTCGGCTTTTACAGCCTCTCTCTCCAAGGCCCTAGGAAGTGGGTCTGCAATACCCACTACTGAGTCCAGGGCCCAGATTTGAGCAACTAATAGGGACAGTCCTAAAGACCCAGAACAAATTGAATCAAGAATCAGGAACAGTAGAAACACACAGCTTCCCACCACTCAATCCCTAAAGAAGACAGAGAAATTGAGCATTAGAGTAAACTCACCATCGTAATTAGATGTCTCAAAATCAGCAAAAAATTATAAGCCATATTGAAAATGGAAGAAATGGCCCAAGCAAAGGAATATATCAAAGCTCCATGTGAAGGTTAGGCTAATGTGTCAACTCAGCAAGGTAATTGTGCCCAGTTGTTTGGTCAAGCAAGCACTCAGCTAATTGTAATAAAGGATATTTATGTACTTCAGTCATCATGAGTTTGCTGCAGAGATGGCTGATTACATCAATGCTCAACCAAGGAGGTTGCTGTCAGCTATGAGTGATGTTTTATACAATCAGTTGAATGACTTAAAAGGGGAAGTGATTTCAGCATTTGAGAGAATTTCCCAGCTTGTCTTTGGACAGCCAGTGTTTCCCAGGAACTCTTAAAAATATTCATTGGACTTTCATTGGAACCCTGATTTGCTACCTGCCTGAGGAATCTGGACTTGTGCATCACCACAATCACATGAGAGAATTTTATAAAATCTCATACTGTTTACAGATATCTCCTGTTAATTCTGCTTCCCTAGAGAACCTTCACTAATACACTCCAGTAGAGACATTGGCTTTGAGGCAACTAATCATTGAGATGCACACAAATTTCCAGAATCAAATTAATGAGTTGAAAGACAGTATGGCTAAAGAAATAAAGTACATTAAGAGGACATTGAGTGAACACAAAGAAGAATTTGAAAACCTGAATAGAAAAGTAGCAGAGCTCATAAAAGACACAATAGGTGAAAACAAAAACACATTAGAGGCATAAAAGAGCAGACTCAAAATGATAGAAGAAAGAATAAGTGATACCAAAGACAGAACAGCTGAAATTGAAGAAAAGAACAGAGAGAGAAAAAAATAGAAAAAAAAGTTGAACAGAGGTTCAGGGAGTTGAATAACATGAAATGTAACAACATATGTGCCATGGTAGTGCCAGAAGGAGAAGAGAAGGGGAAAGGGGCAGACAGAATATTTGAGGATATAAGTGGGTGAAAATTTCTCAACTCTCATGAAAGAAATGAACTTACATGTCCAACAAGTGCAACATACCCCAATCAGAATAAATCCAAATAGACTTAGTCCAAGACACATACTACTCATAATGTCAAACCTCAAAAATAAAGAGAAAATTCTGATAGCAGCAAGGGATAAGCAAATCATCACATACAAGGGACACTCTGTAAGACCTTGTGTGGATTTCTCATCAGAAACCATGGAGGTGAGAAGACAGTTTCATGATACAATTAGGATACTGAAAGAAAAAAACTGCCTGCCAAGAATTGTTTGTCCTGCAAAATTGTCCTGCAAATACAAAGGTAAGTTAAAAATATCTACAAATAGACTTGGCCCAGTGGTTAGGGTGTCCGTCTACCACATGGGAGGCCCGCGGTTCAAACCCTAGGCCTCCTTGACCCATGTGCAGCTGGCCCGTGCGCAGTGCTGATGCTCGCAAGGAGTGCCCTGCCACGCAGGGGTGTCCCCCGCGTAGGGGAGCCCCATGCGCAAGGAGTGAGCCCGTAAGGAGAGACGCCCAGTGCAAAAGAAAGTGCAGCCTGCCCAGGAATGGCGCCGCCCACACTTCCCGTGCCACTGATGACAACAGAAGCAGACAAAGAAACAAGATGCAGCAAACAGACACAGAGAACAGACAACCGGAGGAGGGGAGGAATTAAATAAATAAATAAATCTTTTTTAAAAATCTACAAATAAGCAGAAACTAAGAGAGTTCATAAAAAAGAATCCAATTTTGCAAGAAATTTTAAAAGAAGCCCTAGAGCCTGAAAGAAAAAGACAGGAGAGAGAGGCTTGGAGGAGAGAGTAGAAGAAAGAATAGCAGTAAGGATAATGAAAAAATAAAAAGAGAGATGAAAATAAGATATGACATATGAAAGCCAAAAAATAAAAGGGTAGAAGTAAATACTGTATTTACAGTAATATCATTCAATGTGAATGCATTAAACTCCCCAATCTAAAGATATAGGCTGACAGAGTGGATAAATAAGCAGTAGCCATCCATATGCTGTATACAAGAGACTCACCTTAGACGCAAGGATACAAACTGGCTAAGAGTGAAAAGATAGAAAAAGATACCCCATGCAAACAGTAACCACAAAAAGAGCAGGGGTAGTGATACTAATATCAGACAAAACAGATTTCAAATGCAAAAAAGTTAGAAGAGATACAGAATGTCATTATATATTAACAAAAGGTGCAATCCACCAGGAAGAAATAATAGTCATAAATATCTTTGCACCTAATCAGGGTGCACCAATACATGAGGCAAACTCTGGCAAAACTGAAGGGAAAAACAGACATCTCTACAATAAGAGTTGGAGACTTCAACATACCACTTCCATCATTGGATAGAAAACTAGACAGAAGACCAACAAGGAAACAGAGAACTTGAACAATATGATAAACGAGTTAGACTGTACAGACATATACATAACATTGCACCCAAATTCAAAGGGTTACACATTCTTCTCAAGTGCTCATGGATCTTTCTCCAGGATAAACCATGTTAAGTCACAATGCAAGTCTCAGTAAATATAAAAGGAATGAAATTATACAAAGTACATTCTCTGATCATAATGGAGTGAAACTGATGTTATAACCCACTTCTGAAGGGCACAAGTTGGTGAGGATGTGAGGCCAAAGGACACACCTGGCATTTAGTCAAGCACAAGCTTTATTGGGACTTATGGACAGGAAAGACTCTCTAATTGTGGCAGTTCAGGGAATGAAGATAGTGCTCAGCAAAGGGATGAAAAAATGAGTGGTGATATATAAGGAGTTTCAGAACAAGTACATTCTATAGGGTATGAGAACAGAGTTGTGCTAGGGTCATGTGAAGCATACACATGGACACTGATGATGTTTTCACCATGCTCATAGGAAGGATGTTTACCAAGGATGTCTACTGCTTTGGGAAGGTCATAGTTTATGATACTATCTATTCATTCTCTCCCATTCTTGAGAGGGTCGTTAACCTTTAACTTATGTCTATGTCTTGCAGGCAGCTACGTGCTGAGGATTTGGGGGTAGGGGCATAGGTCTTGACAAATGGAAATCAATAATAGACAGGAAAGAGGTACATTTGCAAACGTGTGGAGGTTGAACAACACATTCCTAAATAGTCAATGGGTCAAAGAAGAAATTGTAAGTAAAATTAGTAAATATATTGAGATGAATGAAAATGAGAACACAACTTACAAAATCTTATGGGATACAGCAAAGGCATCCCTGAGAGGGAAATTGATAGACTTAAATCCCTTTACTAAAAAAATGAATAAAGGGCTAAACTCAAAAATGTAACTGAACAATTGGAGAAACTAGAAAAAGAACAGCAAACCTCTCCCAAAGCAAGCAGATGGAAAGAAATAATAAAGATTAGAGAAGAAATAAAGGAAATTGAGAACAAAAAATCAATCAGGAAAATCAACAAAATCATAAGCTGGTTCTTTGAGAAGATCAATAAAATTGGCAAACCCCTAGCTAAATCAACAAAGGAAAAAAAAGAGAGAAGATGCAAATAAATAAAATCAGAAATTAAAGGGGTGAAGTTATGACTGACCCCACAGAAATAAAAAGGATCATAAGGGGATACTATGAGAAAATGTATGCCAACAAACAAGACAACCTATATGAAATGGACAAATTCCCAGAAATGCAAAAACAACCTACCCTGACACTACAAGAAATACAAGAACTTAACAAATAAATCACATTTAAAGATATCAAATCAGTCATCAAAAATCTCCCAACAAAGAAAAGTCCAGGACCAGATGGTTTCACAGGTAAATTCTACCAAGTTTTTTGAGACAAATTAACAACAATCCTGTTTAAACTCTTCCCAAAAATTGAAGAGGAGGGAAACTTACCCAACACATTTCATGAAGCCAATATCACCCTAATACCAAAACCAGATGAAGACACTACAAGAAAAGAAAATTCTCTATAATGAACATAGATGCAAAAATTCTTAAACAAAATTTTTGCAAATACAATCCAACAGCATAGTAAAAGATTTATGTATCATGACTAAGTTGGGTTCATTTCTTGTATGCAAGGCTGGCTCATGAGAAAATCAGTTTACATAATACATCACATTAACAAATTGAAGGAAAAAAAAACACATGATCATCTCAATTGATGCAGAAAAGGCATTCAACAAAATCCGGCATTCTTGATAAAAGTACTTCAAAAGATAGGAATAGAAGGGAAATTCCTCAATATGATGAAAGGTATATATGTAAAACCCACAGCCAACATCGTACTTAACAGGGAAAGGTTGAAAACTTTCCCTCTATGATCAGGAACAAGAAAAGGATGTGTACTGTCACCACTGTTATTCAGCATTGTGATAGAAGTTGTAGCTAGAGCAATTAGATAAGAAAAAAATAAAAGGCATCCAAATAGGAAAAGAGGAAGTAAAACTCTCACTATTTTTTTTTGTTTTTTTTGTTTTTGTTTTTTTTATTTCATTTTATATTTTGTCCTTATTTTTTAAATATTACATTCAAAAAATATAAGGTCCCCATATACCCCTTCATCCCCCTCACTCCACTCCTCCCCCCATAGTAACAATCTCCTCCATCATCATGAGACATCAATTGCATTTGTTGAATACATCCCTGAACACTGCTGCACCTCATGGTCAATGGTCCACATCATAGCCCACACTCTCCCACGTTCCATCCAGTGAACCATGGGAGGACATACAATGTTTGGTAGTTGTCCCTGCATCACTACCAGGACAACTCCAAGTCCTGAAGATGCCTCCACATTTCATCTCTTTCTCCCATTCCCCACACCCAGCAGCCATCATGGCCACTTTCTACACACCAATGCCACATTTTCTTCGATTACTAATCACAATAGTTCATGAATAGAATATCATTAGGTCCACTCTAATCCATACTCTATTTTTCCATCCTGTGGACCTTGGATTGGTTGTGTCCACTCCACATCTATATCAAGAGGGGGCTTAGATTCCACATGGATGCTGGATGCAATCCTCCAGCTTTCAGTTGTAGGCACTCTTGGCTCCATGGTGTGGTGTTACCTTCTTCAACTCCATGTTAGCTGAGTGGGGTAAGTCCAATAAACCAGAGTGTAGGAGCTGAAGTCTGTTGAGGCTCAGGGCCTGGCTATCATATGGTCAGTCCAGAGATTCAGATCCCCTGGGTATATATTAAACCCCAGCTCCAACTACAGTTCTGGTAAAATTAACTCAGATCACATCTGAGTCCAGCTCCATCACACAGAAACACAAACTCCAAAGAAGGGCCAACTAGCAAGGCACTGAACTCCATCTGCCATGTCCATAGAACCTGTGAGTCTCTGTAGCCCTCAGAAGAACCAATACCTGGGGTTGTATCAACTTTATCTGTCTCTGGGACTCTGTTGAGGTGTGCATAAGGGCAACCCCTCTGATAACCTCCCAGCTCTTTTTTGGAGACTCACAGCCATATAAACTCATTTGTCCTTTCCATTTCCCCCTTGATTCAGGTCAAAAAGCCTTTTTAACTCCTGGTATTATATGTAGCCTGAGATATTCTGCTGGTCCGAGTTAACCCTTTTTTTCAAGGTCATTTTCTAGTTACATCATCAGCTGGTACTTGGTAGTAATCCCTTGGCACCAGGGAGACTCATCCCTGGGAGTCATGTCCCACGCTGGGGGGAAGGCAACACATTTACTGCTGAGTTTGGCTTTGAGACTGGCCACATTTGAGCAACACAGAGGCTCTCAGGAGGTAGCTCTTAGGCACCCTGCAGCTCTAGGCCTTGTTCTTATTTCAGGTGTACAGGCTTACAAGCATAGTCATTAGTGTCAAGGGCTCATTGTTGAACCTTCATTCTTTTTTGGTCTTTGCTGTTGCACTTGGGGGATTGTTGCTGTTCCTTTAGGGACTGCGATAGAGCTCCCCTGTCTAGGAACTCAGCACTCCCTCAGTTGTTGTTTTTAATTGTATCCACTATAAAAATATCCAAACATTTTTATGTACCCTGGATATATGCCCTGTAGAACTCCCTGCCAACCATGTGTCCCCTGTCAATAATATCCCACACCAGTATTCCTCCACTGCCATTGTTGAACATCTCTGTGATCCAAAACTTCCTGAAAAGTGAAGCCCAATATATTGCTAGTTCCCTTAATAGTAAAATGGAATATAGCAATGAGTTTAAAGGTTAGATACAGAATACATATTAATTTGGAAAAATTACAGTAAAAATAAATTGGGGTATCAAAATATGAAAAATGCAAAGCTTTGTTTTTGATGTTTTGCCTCCCATCACTGCAATATGTATTGCCCTGTATGCAAATTGGCAAGGCAACTACTTCCATCTTTTCCTCAGTGTCTATGTCCTATTTTTTCTTTTCTTTTTTCTAATTATTAAGCTTATCTTCACAAGAGTTTTAGATCACAGTAATTCATATATACAACATACAGTATTCCCACATATCCAACATAAAACCTTTTCCCTTCCACAGCAATAACCTTTTACATATTCATATTTACTGAAACTGATGCACAGATATTGAGACAGTAGCTTTCAAACAAGGTAACATTTGGGTTTACATTGTGGTTTATATTTTAGACTATATAATTTTCTAAATTTTTAGTTATCTTATGTTTTACATTATGATTTACATTTTATCAGCCCCTATATATTTTTGGTGTAATTTTACATGTCTTATATCCATCCTTGCGTACTCTTGTGAAACACTTGAATTGCCCACACAGTTACATTGGTTCCATCTATTCAATACCTCTTTCCCCCTCCCCTTAGGGCCCACAGTGACAGGCAATCTTCATTGCTTGAAGGGCCATGTCCACAGATACTTGCAAACAGTATTGAGGGCTTGACATGCTCAACTTTCCTTATGCCCCGGGAGCCACCTTTTCTCTTGAGAGATACAGTTTCCACTATTTGATGGCATTAGTCCTCCCAAGGATGTGGGTATACCTTCACTCTCATTATATGGGTCTCTATCCAATGATAACGCACTATGGCAAAATGAACATTCACATATTCCCTAGGAGCCTGTCCTGCGTCAGATTATCCCCTTTAAGCAGCTTAAACAGTTAACTTTCCTTAATATATTTTTGAAAAGGTTTTCTCAGCATTATACTCTCAACCAAATACCTGACAATCTCCTATATTTGTATGTTGCCCCACCCTCCCCCCAATTTCTTGGACAATATTACCCATCCTCCCATCCCTAGCCACCCTCAAGCCTGCAAAGCCCCACCCAAAGGTAACCCTATGCCCCCATTTTATCCCTTCCTTGTATAAATACTTACCTCCAGCTTATTATAGATTTCACCCATGTAGGTGTCAGCTTACATCCTTCCTCTACCCCCCGATTTCCTGTAAATCTATCATCCAGTCTCTAGCTCTCTGAGGAAGCTTGGTTTACTTATTTCATATCATTGACGTCATGTAGTATTTGTCCTTTAATGCCTGGGTTGCTTCACTCAACATAAGGTTCTCAAGATTCATCCATGTTATCACGTGTGTTTGTAACGTATTTGTTCTTAAAGCCAAGTAGTATTCTATTGTATGTATATACCACATGTTATTTATCCATTCATCTGTTGATGGGCATTTGGGTTGATTCCAACTTTTGGCGATAGTGAACAATGCTGCTATGAACATTGGTGTGCATATATCAGTTTGTGTCCTTGTTTTCAGTTCTGCTGGGTATATACCCAGCAGTGGAATTGCTGGGTCATATGGCAAATCTATGGTTAGTTTTTTGAGAAACTGCCAAACTGTCCTCCAGAATGGTTGGATCCTTCTGCATTCCTACCAGCAGCAGATGAATGTTACCATTTCACCACATCCTCTCCAGCATTTGTAGTCTTCTGTTTTTTTCATAGCTGCCAATCTTATGGGAGTAAGATGGTATCTCATTGTAGTTTTGATTTGCATTTCCCTGATAGCTAGAGATTTGGAGAATTTTTTCATGTGCTTTTTAGCCATTTGTATTTCTTCTTTGGAGAAAGGTCTGTTTAAATCTTTTTCCCATTTTTTAAATGGGTTGTTTATCTTTTTATTTTCAAGATATAGGGGTTCTTTATATATGCAAGTTATAAGTCTACTATCCGATATATGGTTACCAAGTATTTTCTCCCATTGTGTAGGCTCTCTTTTCACTTTCTTCACAAACTCCTTTGAGGTGCAGAAGGCTTTAATTTTGAGGAGGTCCCATTTATCTATTTGTTCTTTTGCTGCTTGTGCTTTCGATGTGAAGTTCATGAAGTCATTTCCTATTACAAGGTCTTGTATATGCTTCCCTACACTGCTTTCCAAAGTCTTTATGGTCTTGGCTCTTATATTTAGGTCTTTGATCCATCTTCAGTTAATTTTTGTATAAGGTGTGAGATGGTAATCCTTTTTCATTCTTTTACATATGGATATCCAGTTCTCCAGGCACTATTTGTTGAATAGGCCATTCTCTCCCAGTTGAGAGGGTTTGGTGGCTTTATCAAATATTATATGGCTATGTATATGAGGATCTATATCAGAGCTCTCAATTCCGTTCCATTGATCTGTGTGTCTCTACTTGGGCCAATACCATGCTGTTTTCACTACTGTAGCTTTGTAGTATGTTTTGAAGTCCAGTAGTGTGATTCCTCCAGTTTCATTTTTCTTTTTCAATATGTCTTTGGCTATTCGGGGCCTCTTTCCTTTCCAAATAAATTTTGTAGTTTTTCTACTTCCTTAAAGAATGCTGTGTTGATTTTTATTGGGATTGCATTGAATGTGTAGATCATTTTTGATAGGATAGACAACTTAATAATATTTAGTCTTCCTATCCATGAACAGGGAATATTCTTCCATTTATTTAGGTCTTCTTTGATTTACTTGAACAGTCTTGTGTAGTTCTCTGTGTATAATTTTTTTACATCTTTAGTTAAATTTATTCCTAGGTATTTGATTTTTTTATTTACTATTGTAAATGGTATTTGCTTCTTGACTTCCTCCCGAGCTTACTCATTATTGGTGTACAGAAATGCTACTGATTTTTGCGCATTGATCTTATAACCGCGACTTTACTAAACTCGTTTATGAGTTCTAGAAGCATTGTTGTAGACCTCTCAGGGTTTTCTATGTATAGGATCAGGTCATCTGAAAATAATGAAATTTTGACGTCTTCCTTTCCAATTTGAATGCCTTTTATATCTGTTCTTGCCTCAGTGCTCGAACAAGTACTTCTAAGACAATGTTAAATAGAAGGGGAGAGAGTGGGCATCCTTGTCTCGTTCCTGATCTTAGAGGGGAGGATTTTAGGATTTCACCATTGTAAATGATGTCTGTGGGTTTTTTCATATATACTCTTTATCATGTTAAAAAATTTCCTTGTATTCCAATCTTTTGCAGTGTTTTTTTTATCAAGAAAGGGTGCTGTATTTTGTCAAATGCTTTTTCTGCATCTATAGATATAATCATGTGATTTTTTTTCCTTCAATCTGTTTATATGGTGTATTACATTGATTGATTTTCTTATGCTGAACCATCCTTACATACCTGGAATGAATCCCACTTGGTCATGGTATATAATTAGTTTAATGTGTTGTTGAATATGGTTAGCAAGTGTTTTGTTGAGGATTTTTGCATCTAGGTTCATTAGAGAAATTGGTCTGTAATTTTCCTTTCTTGTGGTGTCTTTGTTTGGCTTTGGTACTAGGGTGATGTTGGCATCATAGAATGAGTTTGGTATTGTTCCTTCTGTTTCAATTTTTTGGAAGATTTTCAGCAGGATTGGTGTTAGTTCTTTCTGGAATGTTTTGTAGAATTCACCTGTGAAGCCATCTGGCCCCAGGCTCTTCTTAGTTGTGAGGTTTTTAATGATTGATTCTATCTCTTCACTCGTGATTGGTTTGTTGAGATCATCAATTTCTTCTTTCATCAATATAGGCTGCTTTTGTGATTCTAGGAATTGTCCATTTCCTTTGAATTGTCATTTTTGTTGAAATATAGTTTTTCAAAGTATCCTCTTATGATAGTCTTTACTTCTGTGGGGGCAGTGGTGATATCTCCTTTCTCATTTCTTATTTGTGTATTTGCATCTTCTCTCTTTTTTTCTTTGTTAGTCTCACTAAGGGTTTGTCAATTTTATTAATCTTCTCAAAGAACCAGCTCTTGGTCTTGTTTATCCATTCAAGTGCTTTCTTATTTTCATTTTCATTTAGTTCTTCTCTTATCTTTGTTCTTTCTTTCTTTCTTCTTCCTGTGGGGTTACTTTGCTGTTTTTTTACTAATTCCTCCAAATGTGCAGTTAGTTCTGCAATTTTTGCTCTTTCTTCTTTTTTGATGTAAGAATTTATGGCTATAAATTTCCCTCTCAGTATTGCTTTTGCTGCATCCCATAAGTTTTGGTATGTTGTATTATCATTTTCATTAGTTTCAAGGTAGTTATTAATTTCTTTCGATATTTCCTTTTTGACCCACTGTTTTTCTAAGAGTGTGCTGTTTAATTTCCATATTTTGGTGTGAAAGCTGGGCCTCTGGTCCTTGCAGATTTCCAGTTTCACTCCACTGTGCTCAGAGATATTATTTTGTGTGATTTCAATCTTTCTGAATTCATTGAACCTTTCTTTGTGGCTTAGCATATGGTCTATCTTGGAGAATGATCCATGTGCACTTGAGAAAAATGTATATCCTGCTGTATTTGGGTGTAATGATCTGCATATGTCTATTAGATCCAGCTCCTCTAATATACTGTTCAATGTTTTTGTTTGTTTAGTGATTCTCTTTTGAGATGTTCTGTCCAATATTGATAGTGGTGTATTAAGATCTCCCGCTATGATTGTAGAGGCATCTATTCTTTCACTTAGTTTTTCCAGTGTTTGCCTCATGTATTTGGAGGTGCCCTTGTTAGGAGCATAAATATTTATGATTGTTGATTCTTCTTGATAAATTGTCTCTTTCACTAATATGTAGTATCCTTCTTTGTCTCTCACAATTGTTTTGCATTTAAAGTCTCTTTTGTCTGATATTAATATAGCTACTCCTGCCTTTTTTTGTTTGTTTGTTTGCTTGTAAGATTGTTTTCCAACCATTCACTTTCAACCTCCATGAATCCCAGAGTCTAAGATGTGTTTCTTCTAGACAGCATATAGATGGGTCATATTTCCTTATCCAATCTCCCAGTCTGAATCTTTTGATAGGTGAGTTTAATCCATTGACATTCAGTGTTATTACTTTCAAGGAATTATTTATGTTAGCCATATTTTGATTGGACTTGTGTTTGTCATATTTTGTTTATTTTTTCCTTCTCTTTTTGTCTTTTTTGTTGCTCTTACACTCTCCTCCAACTCTGCCTCTCCTGTTTTTCCTTTCTTCCTGCAGAACTCCCTTTAGTATTTCTTGAAGGGCAGGGTTCTTGTTGGCATACTCTTTCAATTTCTGTTTATCTGTGAGTATTTTGAACTCTCCATCATTTTTTGAATGCTAGTTTAGCTGGGTAGAGTATTCTTGGTTGGAAAATTTTTTCTTTTAGTACCTTGACTATATCATACTACTGCCTTCTTACCTCAATGACTTCAGATGATAAATCAGTACTTAGTCTTATGGAGCCTCCCTTATATGTGATGGTTTTCTTTTCTCTTGCTGCATTTAGAGTTTTCTCTTTGTCTTGAGCATTGGATAATTTTATAAGTATATGTCTTGGTGTGGGCCTGTTGGGATTTATCATGTTTGGGGTGCATTGTGATTCCTGGATATATACATCCATCTCTCTCAGTACATTTGGGAAGCTTTCGGCCATTATTTCCTGCAACTCCCATTCTGTCCCCTTTCCCTTTTCTTCTCCTTCTGGGATGCCTATAAAATGTATGTTTGTGCATTTTGCAGTGTCATTCAGGTCCCTAAGTCCTAGCTGGATTTTTTCTATCTTTTTATCAATCAGCTCTACTATCTGTTTGATTTCAGATGTACTGTCCTCCTCATCACTAATTCTCTCCTCTGCCTCTTCTAATCTGGTGCTATTTGCTGAGAGTGTATTTTTGATTTCTTGAACTGTGGTGTTCATCCCCATCATATCTGTTATCTTTTTGCATATGTCTGCAATTTCCTCTCCAAGTGTTTTCTTCATATTGTTAATCTCTTCCTTTACTTCATTAAGTTGGTCTCTAATATATGTTTTGAGATTTTTAATTACTTGTCTGATGTTCTGCTCCCCTTCCTGGTTTTTAGTTTGCTCATTGGATTCAGCCATATTTTCCTGATTATTGGTTTGGTTTGTATTTTTTGTTGCTCTCTGGTCATCATTTTATCTTGACGGGTTTAATCAGTTCCTTAGCTTCTTTGTCTAGTCTTGGGGATTAATTAGTTGTTGTTCTTGCATAAGTGTTATGTCTTCTCTTTGTCACTTTGTTCTTCTTACTCTATTTTCTTGTTGCTGGCTAAGTTCACTTTGAAGAAAAATATTAGGACCAGGGAAAGCAAAATGAGTAAGAGAAGAAAATGTGTAAAGTAGTATTGGTAATAAATGTTAACAGAGCAACAATGTGAGATCTGGGAGAATGGATATTAGACTCATGTAAGTTGTGTAGAGTTATAGCAGTAAGTAGAGGACCTATAATGAGATAGTCAACTGAATATGGGGAGGAATATAGTATGAATTAAAAAGTCAGTGTTTTCATGAGAGAGGGAAAGAGAAAAGAAAGACAATAATATCAAGAGTGGATAAAAGACAGAAAACAGAACAAAGGTATTAGAAATTAAAAGTTAGACAATTTGGGGGCCAAAGAAAGGGAGGTGGAATGTAAGAGAGACAGTAGATGATGGAGGATAGCAAGATGTGTGGGAAAGGGGACAGTGTAGGTGGCCAAAATCAATTCACACAGAAAAGAGGAAATGGAGGATGAGGAAACACAGCAAATGTGAAGCGCTCCCTGCAGCACCTATTATATAAATAAAATAAAATAAGAAGAGAGAAAAGGAAAAAAAAAGAGAAGAAAAAATGGGGGGCTGGACAAAGAAAAGGGAAGGAAACAAGCAAGTAAAAGAAAAGGAGGAAAAAAAACCTAAATACATGAAAAAGGACCTTGGGGGATAAAATGGAAGAAAAAACCAGGAGATAAGGCAATATTAGCAACCAAGACAAAAACAAAAACAAAAACAAAAAAACCACACAAATGCTGAGGGCTAGGATAATCAAGGACCTCAGATGGACCTCAGGGCATGGTGGATTCAGGGATGGGAAGTCTGTGATATTGCAGACTCAAGGTGAGTGAGTTTCTGGAGCATGGGCCACCAGGGTTTAGGGGACACAGACCCGGGAACCATGCATCCGGTTAACAGGGGGCCTGGGAGCACTGCAGTGCAACACAGACTTCAGGGATCCCCGCAGCTGGGTGCCAGCCAGGGGCGGGGTCCCGCCCGCAAACTCTGTCCTTGATGTCAGAAACCCAAAATTCCACCTCTCACAAGAATCTCTTTGTCACTGTCTCACCAAATTGACATGCAGATACCTCCTGCCCTGCAAGCCCCCGAAACAACTTGCTGGGGGTGCCACTGCACTACAAAAAGTTCAGAGACTGCCGTGGATGGGCTGCCAGCCCTAGGTGGAAGGATTCCTCCTAGAACTTCTGACCTCTGTGTCAGAAACCAAAAGTTCCACCTCTTGCAAGAATCTCCTCCATCACTGTCTCACCAAATCGACTTCCAGACACCTCCCACCCTGCAAGCTCCCAAAACAGCCTGCTGGGGGTGCCGTTAGAACTTCTGACCTCCGTGTCAGAAACTGAAAGTTCAACCTCTTGCAAGAATATCCTCCATCACTGTCTCACCAAATCGACTTCCAGACACCTCGTGCCCTGCAAGCCCCCGAAACAGCCTGCTAGGGGCACCGCTGCACTACAAACAGTTCAGGACCACCGCAGATGGGCCGCCAGCCCTTGGTGGAATGATTTCTCCTAGAACTTCTGACCTCTGTTTCAGAAACCGGAAGTTCCACCTCTTGCAAGAATCTCCTCTATTACTGTCTCACCAAATAGGCTTCCAGACACTTTCTGCCCTGCAAGCCCCCGAAACAGCCTGCTCAGGGCTTGGGAACTCCCCAGCACAGCAAAGCCTCCAGGAATCACCACCGCCGGGCTGCCAGCCTCAGGGGGAAATGTCCCATGCACAGCCCCAACCTCCCTGAAAGAGACCCAAAATTCTATCTCTTACAAGAATCTCCTCTGTCACCATCCCACTAAATCGACATCCAGACACCTCCTGCCCTGCAAACACCCGAAACAGCCTGGTCCAGCAGGACTCCAACCCTACTCAGCCACTTCTTTGTAGGAGAGATTATAAGGTGCACTCACTCAGATGCCATCTTGCCCCGCCTCCTCCAAGAGTTTTCTAAATATAGTACATGATCCTATATTTAGAAAATTCTGGTATCTCAACAGCAAAGCTGCTTGAGCTAATAAATGAGTTCATTAATGTGGGAGGATACAAGATCAACATGCAAAAATCAGTAATGGTTTAGTACACTAGTATTGAACAATCTGAGGAGAAAATGGTGAAAACCTCCATCTATAATAGCAACAAAAAGACTCAAATACCTAGGAATCAATTTAACCAAAGAAGTACAGAACTTAAATGCAGAAAACTACAAAAAACGATTAAAGAAAACAAAAAACTAAACAAAAAACTAAAAAAAGACATTCCATGCTCATGGATTGGAAGAGCAAATGTTGTGAAGATGCCAATCTACCCAACCTGATTTATAGATTCAATGCAATACCAATCAAAATTCCAATAGCCTACTTTACAGAAATAAAAAAGGCAATTACCAAATTCACTTGGAAGAAAAACTTCATTTGAATAGCCGAAAGCATTCTGAAAAAGAACACTATGGGAGGAATTTCACTGTCTGAACATGAAACATATTACAAAGCTACAGTGGTCAAAACAACATAGTATTGGCATACAGACAGACACATTGATCAGTGCAATAGAAATGAGAATCCAAATAAACTCTTATTCTATGACCAAGTGGTTTTTGACAACCTACCATAGCCATGTTAACAGGACAAAACTGTCTCTTCAACAAGTGGTAATGGGAGAACTGGATATCCATAACCAAAAGAATGACATAGGACCCCAATCTCACCCCCTAAACAAGAATCAACTCAAAATGGATCAAAGACCTAAATATAAAGTCCAGAACAATAAAACTACTATAATAAAATATAGGGAAACATCTTAAAGACCTTGAGGTAGATGGTGGCACAAGCAACAAAAGAAAAATAGATAAATGGGACCTCCTCAAAATTAAATGTTTTTGCACCTCAAAGGACTCTGTCAATAGAGTGAAAAGGCAGCTGACTCAATGGGAGAAAATATTTGGAAATCACATATCTGATAAGGGCTTAATATGCATAATATATAGAGATGCTACAACTAAACTATAAAAAGACAAAAGACCTAAACAGACATTTTTCCAAAGAAGAAATATAAATGGCAAAAAAAAAAAAAAATCACTAGCAATTAGGGAAATGCAAATCAAAGCTACAATGATACAATGAGGTATCATTTCACACCTATTAGACTGGACACTAAAAAAAGGACAGAGAACGACAAGTGTTGGAAAGAATGTGGAGAGATAAGAACACTTATTCACTGTTGGTATGAATGTAGAATGTTACAGCTGCTGTAGAGGACTGTTTAGCAGTTCTTTAAAAAATTGAATATAGATTTGCCACATGACCCACCAATACCACTACTGAGTATATACCCAGAGGAACTGAGAGCCGAGACATGAACAGACATCTGCACACTGATATTCATAGCAACATTATTCATGATTGGCAAAAGTTGGAAACAACCCAGGTGTCCATTGACCTATGAATGTATAAACGAACTGTGGTGCATTCACATATGGAATATTATGCAGCTGTAAGAAGAAATGATGTCATAAAACATATGACAACATGGATGAACCTGTGGTAAGACAGCCACAAAAGGACAAATACTGCATGATTGTGCTACTATGAACTAAATATATTGTGTAAACTCTTGGAGCTAATAACTTGAAAACGGGTCACTAGAACATAGAAAGAGGTTACAGAAGGGAAAACAGAGGGTTAACTTGTGCAGATTTGGTAAAAAAAAAAAAGATGCATGTTAATCTTTGGAAATTATTTAAAAAGGTGAAAGTCCAACATAATATCTGTAATTAGCAGTACTACTATGCATGTATGAATGGGGTTTAAAGGGAAAGTCTCAGGTCATGTATATTATTAAACAGAAAGCTAAAAAATGCAACACAGAATTGTATAGCACAACAAAAATGCAACATAAAATTGTATAGCATATTCAGATTTCACATGTGTGAAATTGCATGTGTGATTGTTTTTCTTTGAAATTGAACAAATGTATGTTAATACTACAAGATGTTACTATCAGACAAAAAAATCATTATGCAAAGAGAAAGAAACCAGACACAAAATACTGCATATTATATCATTTCATTTATATAAAATGTAAATATAAACCAATTTATAGAGATGAAGTTAGATTAGTGGGTTATGTAGGCCTGGGAAGGACTGCTAAGGGATGCGGAGTTATTCTTTTTGGAGTAATTGCTCTACAATTTTTTGTGGTAATGAATACACAACATTGTGATTATACTAAAAACTATTGATTATACACTTTGGATGGGTGATATGGTATATGAATATATCTCAATAAAACTGCTTAGTAGTTAATAAGTATTAATAAGTAGTATTATTGTGCAAGAATAGGCAGAAATAGCAGCTTTGCACAGCAGAAGCATAGAGAGGCAGAGGTAAAGAATTTTCTTGTTTGCTTGGTTTTTGTTTTTTATTATATTATTATTATTATTGAAATAATGAAAAAGCGCTAATGATGATTGAGATGATGAATGCACAGCTATGTGATTATATCAAATACCATTGAGTGTACACTTTGGATGAATTGTATACTTTATTAATATGTATCAATAAAATTGATCAGTTAAAAAATAAAAAATGTTTAAAAAGGCTAATTGTATCTATAGTTCATATTTAGGAAAATAGGCTCTAAGCATTTAATGGATAATGAATGATAATTTCCTCTATACATATTTCTTTTCCTTTTTCTTTCTTTTTTCTCCTTTCTCCTGTATTTGAGATGTAGTTTTAACAATGATATCAGGCAGGAAGTCACTCCTGGAAGCAAGCTAAACTCCTGTCTTGAAATACTTGAATACAAATGAACACAAAACAGGAGTTAAATGCCACTGAAGACTGTTAACCATCTGAATTGAGTAAAATTTTAAGAAATTGCATAATATTGCCTCCAGCAATAAACCTTACTTAATCATATGAGTCCACACCACTTCAGTGCAAATACAAACATAGCAAGAAAAAGCCACATTCAGCCCTGAACTAAAAGTAGCAAGATGCATGCTGAAAAATACTCCCCAAATGTACAATGAAGGAGCTAAAAGCACTAGCTTAGAAGAGGAAACTATCTGCCCAGGGCTTTCTAAGCAAATAAAAAAGGCTAATGTGCTGAAAACAATTGATTCTATTTGCAACAAAGAAAAAAATCCAGATTTTGCATTTACCAATAGAAAAAAATTTTAATGTTGATTCCATTTTAAATATTGATTTAAATGTTAAGTATACTGTTATGTGTTAGGTGCTTAAAATAATGCCTTGTACATGAAAAGCACTATATGACTTAGCAATATTATTACTAGTATAGAATTATTATCATAATATCACTACTATTAATTCATAAGTGCCTGTGTCCAGTCCATCAATTGGATACAAATTTATTTAGCCCTGAAAGGCCATTGAAGGGAAAGCTCATTAGACCAGGATTCAAAAATCTCAAATTCTAGGCCTGTATTTACACCTGTTTCTGCTGTGACACTGAGCATCTGCTCTTGTTTCCCTAAATCTCATGTTACCTTTTCTTTAAAAGGGGAAGTCTATGCTACCAGTTCATGCTACTAAGTCACCCTACATTGACTACATCTCCTACTATAAGGAGGAACATTTAGTTAAGGCACATGAAAAGATTGTAAATGCTGGTGTTTCACAAGTGACATTGTGATACACAGGGGAGAAAGGCTTCTCCCTACATTACATGCTTTAGAAAATTCTTCTCTAAATCAAAAATAGCCACTCTCTAAATATTTTAATGCCAGATGTCCCCTACTGCTCTCGTCCATGAGTTCCTTTGCACAAGGAGGCCATCGTGCTAAGATCACTAGGAGTAGACACCATGCCACAAATGAGTTTGTAAGATGGATCTTCAACTCTTGGAGTAGTCATGAGAGAGTGCCACACAGGTTCCACATATTCTTAGGGAAAAGAAATGGGCACTGAAAGGAGAGAAGTGGACTCCTTTGACAGTTTTGCCTACTTAACCATTTTGTTCCAGTCTAATCTGAAGAGTAATTTCTATTCCTGACACAAGTCCTCAAAAGGATAACTTAACTGTATATCCTGGTTTGCCCAGGGCAGTCCCATTTACTTTTGTCTCAAAGTACTTATAATAGTGCCTCTTTATTCTCTCCAAAGTGCCCCAGGGTTTGGATGATAAATTACGTGGTCGTCATGTTTTTAAGCAGTGTTTAAAAAGAAACCCCATTCCATTTCTGATGACTTATTCCCTTGTGAATATGGAGAGAAACAAAGATAGAATATACACAATGTTTTTTCCTATAGATGTTAAAACGTAGGAATTCAAAGTTTTCTCAACTTTACCCGGACTATGATGTCATGTTCAGTGACAATCTGCTGCGAATAGGTAAAACAGCAAGATGGCGGTGGAGTAAGGAGCTCGTAGAGTCAGCTCCTGCTGCAGAGCAGTTAGCAAACACCCAGAGCTGTCTGGAGCTAGCTGGAGCACCTGTTTGGGGGCTCCAGGAGGCCAGAAGAGCATCCTGCAACATCCTTGAAGGAGTGGAAGGAGGAGGCTGCCCATCTGCAGAGAAGACTCATAAGTAGAGCGCTCCACTCCTGAGAGGCCAGTGCCCATCCCCCACTGGAGGCACAAGCCACCTCCGGAGCTGTTCTGCGGCTGGAATTGAAAGCTCCTCTTCCCCAAAATGGGGGAGGAAGAGACAGTTGAGCACCAACTTCAGCTACTGATGAGTAAATTCAGCGGGCTACAGTATAATCCTGAGAACAGCCAAAGTTTGAGTCTATCTGAGTCAGAAAGAGGCCAGGAGCCGCTATCTTAACTCTGCTATCTTAACTAGGGGAAGTGGGGTAGACTGAAAATCCCTGTGCTGATAGGTACCAGCTTCTTTCCATCCAGGTCATATTGCAGCTCTAGCCTAGGCCCCAGTGCCACCTCCAGCAGGGAGGAAGCTATGGGGACCTTTGCTAGCCTCTCCTGGAAATTACCGGCCAAGCCTCGGAGGCTGGTGATTGTCCTACTTTGGCAGCACAAACCACCCTAGGAGATATTCTGTGGCTGGAATTGGAAGCTCCATTTCTAAGAAACAGGGGAGGAGGAGATGGTTGGCTGCCCATTTTGGCCACTGACTGGTAGACTTGACTGGCTAAGATATAACCCTGGGAACAGGGATGTGTGAACCAGCCCAATTCAAAAAGAAGCCAGTGGCCACCACCAGCCTGAGGGGAAGCCGGGCTGACTGACACTCTCAGTGTTAGCAGGAATCAGTTTCTTTCACTCAGATCAGCCTGCAGCCCTAGTCTAGGCTTCAGCCCCGCCTCTGGCAGGGAGGAGGCTGAGGAGCCCTACACCAGCCTATACAGGTAACTGCAGGTAACTTTCGCTGGCATAGACTGAAAATCAGAAGTCTACCAGGGCAACTGCGGTCATCTCAGACCCACACTGCATAAATTGTTGCCCATAGCTGCAGCTCCATCCCTGCCCCAGGTAGGGGAGGAAGGGATATGAAGATTCATGAGTCTCTCTACAGTCCAGGTCTGCACTTGGATTATTCCACACTGCTGTGACTCTGTTCCTACCCCTGGTAAAGGAGAAAGTTGGAAGAAGCATCATTGGTCCCTGGTTCAATGAGGGCAGCTTGAGCCTCCACAGCTTACAGCACCAACTACATACTTGGCTCCAACTGTACAACCAGCAAGGGAGAAAGGATAGGATGTCCTAAACTAAAGAGAAAAACAGCATGCAGAAAAAGTATTCTATTAAGCCAGATGCCAAGACACCAAAAAAAAATTGCAATCCACACTGAGAAACAGGAAGCTATGACCCAGTCAAGGAAGAAGATAAGCCTCCAGATGACATAAAGGAGTTGAAACAACTAATCACTGATGTTCAAACAAATCTCCTTAATAAATTCAATGGGATGGCTAAAGAGATTAAGGATATTAGGAAGACACTGGATGAACACAAAGAAGAATTTGAAAGCATACATAGAAAAACAGCAGATTTTATGGGAATGTAAGTTGCAATCAATGAAATTAAAAATAGCATTGGAATCATATAATAGCAGATTGATTTGAGAAGGCAGAAGAATTGGTGAGCTTGAAGAAATGGCCTCTGAAAGTGAACATACAAAAGAATAGATGAAGAAAAGAATGGAAAAAATTGAACAAGGACTTGGAACTAAATGACAGCAAAATGCATGCAAACATACATGCCATGGGTGTCCCAGAAGGAGAAGAGAAGTGAAAAGGGGCAGAAGGAACAGTTGAAGAAATAATGGTAAATAATTTCCCAACCCAATTGAAGGACATAGATATCCCTGTCCAAGAAACACAATGTACTCCCATCCAAAAAAATCCAAATAGACCAACTCCAAGACACATACTTATCAGAATGTCAAATGCCAAAGACAAAGAGAGAATTCTGAGAACAGCAAGAGTAAAGCAATACATAATGTATAAGGGATATCCAATAAGATTAAGTGCTGATTTCTCACCAGAAACCATGGAGACAAGAAGACAGTGGTCTAATAACATTAAGATACTACAAGAGAAAAATTTCCAGCCAAGAATCTTATATCCAGCAAGACTGTCTTTCAAAAATGAGGGTGAAATTAGAATATTCATAGATAAACAGAAACTGAGAGAATTTATAAGCAAGAGACCACATTTTCAGGAAATACTAAAGGGTATGCTAGAGCCTGAAAAGAAAAGACAGGAGAGAGAGGCCTGGAAGAAAGTCTAGAATAGAGATTATATCAATAGAAGTAATTAAAAGTGTTGAAAGAATGGTGAAAATAAAATATGACAGATAAAACTCAAGTAGTCAGGAATAAACTTCACCAGTGATGTAGAGCACTTATATTCAGAAAACTGCAACTCAATGTTGAAACAAATTTAAAAGCCCTAAATAACTGGAAGAACATTCCATGTTCACGTATTGGAAGACTAAATATCATTAAGATGACAATTCTACTCAAATTGATATACAGATTTAATACAATCCCCAATAAAAATTCCACCAGCATTAAAGAAAAAAATTGAAAACACAATCATTAAATTTATTTGGAAGGGTAAGGAGCCTTTAATAGGTAGAAACATCATAGAAAGGAAAAGTGAACCCCGCATCTCCAGACTTTAAATCATAATACCTACCTATAGTGGTAAAAACAGCATGGTACTGGCCTAAAGACAGACACAATAGACCAATGGAATCAAGCTTATGGTTCAGAAACAGACCCTCACAGGTATGGCCAAGTGATATTTGACTACCCTGTCAAACTCACACAGCTCAGGCAGAACAATCCATTCAACAAATGGTGCTGAAAGAATTGAATATCTATAGCTGAAAGAAGGAAAGAGGACCCCTATCTCACACCTTATTCAAAAATTAACTCAAAATGGATCAAAAAACTAAAAATAAAAGCAAGGACCATAAAGCTTCTAGAAGAAATTATTGGAAAATATCTTCAAGACCTGGTGGTAGGTGGTGGATTCTTAAAGGAGATAAGCGGAGGACTGAGTGAATTACTGATGTTTAATGTATGTAGAAGTTTTAATTAGCTTTACTATAAAAGTGTGGAAATGTATAGAATGGATGGTAACACACAGTGATTAACTGCTAGTTTATGAATTGGGATGTGACTGAAAATGGTAGTCTAGTTATGTAAATGCCAATTGACAGAATGCTAGAGAATAATCTGGGAACTGGATAGCACAGCAAACGAAGAGGTGGGTGAGAATTGTGGTTGATTGTACAGATGCAAGAGTGTCCTTTGTGAGCCAGCGCAAATGTATATCACTACTGCAGAGTGTTGGGAATGTGGAGAAGCATGGGAAAAATACAGCTGGAGTGACCTATGGACTGTGGTTAGTAGTAATATTATAATATTCTTGCATCTATGCAAAAGATGTACTGTGTTGATACTGAGGCAGTATGGAAAATGTGAGCCAAATGTCCACTATGGACATAGTAACAATCAGATGATATTATTTTATCTGTAGCAAATGACACACCACATTGTGGTGTGTTGATGGAGGGGTATTGTTTGGGAATTCTGCACATGTGCATGATAGTTTTATAAGTTTACAGCTTCTGTCATAAAAATATATTTAAAAAATAATAATAGGGTGGGTTGGGGGAAAACACACCAAATGTAAATAAGGACTATGATTAGTAGTAAGGTTTTGACAATATTCTTTCATAATTTGTGACAAACATCTCATGACAATAAAGTGTTGGTGGAGGGTTGATGTATGGGACCCCTGTATGATGTTATGCAGTTTGCTTTGTAAGTTCACAACTTTTACTATACACTTAATTGTTTATGTATATTCATATATAAACGATATAAAGATAGTCATGATGGGATTGGTTGGGGGAAAAATACCTTAGAAGTAATATTTTGAGAGCGCTCTTTAATCATTAGTTAAAAAGGTTTAACACCAATGCAGGTTATTGGTGGTGGGGTGAGTTATAAGAGTCCTGTATGATGTTATATATGTTTGTTTTGTAAGTTCACAACTATTATTATACACTTATTGTTTATATATGTTTATGTATGAGTGATATATATACTTCAATATTTTTTTTTAAAAATCTACAGCGAATAAAGTGGGTGTTTATTCTACTGGGCTTGGAGCCAAGACTTCCATGTACACCCACACCCCACCAGGGAGTCAGAGCAATGAGAGGAACAGTTTTCTCTACACAGGACCACGGTCCCTCATTCCCTGAGAACTTTCTCCTTCAGTACATGAAAGACTTTGTCACCTACTTTGTAACAATAATTCTTAAATTCAGATTGCAATGAACTACTTAAATTACCAAAAGAGAACATCAGCAAAGAAACAAGATCCAGAGCCATGTGACTTCAAATTGATTCTGCAAATATTCTGGCTAAATGACTCAGATTCATATAAAATTTCCCAATCATTAATATTCAATTTCATCATATTAGGACAGTAAGGAAAGTGTGCAACATACAGAGTGCTTTGTCAGGTTGTTAAAATTAAGATTCCTTGTACCTCCTTTTTTCCAAAACTTTTTTTCCATATTACTCGATATTGCAATTCCTCCTCCCAACTGATTTTGTAAAAAAAAAAAAAGAATAAATAAGCCCTTGAAGGTACCTAGATAAGACATATACTCTACCAGGTACACTGAGTTAAATGTTTTTCTTTTGTTTACCTTGTTAATCCTCCCAAGATTCTGGCAAGATAATCCTCCATTTTACAAATGAGGAAACTCAACTCCAGGGAACAAATTGCCTGAGATTCCACAAATGTTGAATGGTGAAGCTTAGACTCAAACTCAGGCCTGCTGATTTACAAAACCATGCTTTGTTGCTGCTCTCTGCTGTCATTCAAATCATGGGTTGATAAAGCATTTCCATAGAATTATGATCCTAAGGGACAAAGCCAGGATGCCAACCTAAAACTATTCTGCTCTACTGTTTTAAAATCTTTGCCTCTACTTCTGTTTTCTCTTATAAGAAGGAGGTAATAAATATGGAAAAGTTTTGAAAATGTTTAAAGATTTTATAAATTCAAGGAATTATTTCTTCCATTAAAGTGAGGGTGGTTCTGTTAAGCATCCCTACACTCTAATCCGTGACCTGCTTCTTGCTTTGTATTTAAAGCTCCTGAGGGATTCAGCAGTGGAAGATGTTCTAGTACCAAACTTAATAGAAATCATGTCTGCTTTATTCTGCCATGATTTCAGTTACCAACCAACCCACCAGACTTCACAGGCTTGAATATAATTTCAACATCAACTGGACTCAATGAGCTTGGTTTTTATTTCATGGATAAAATACAGGGCAAGAGAAGAGGAGCAAGGAGGGAAAATTTTATACAAACTGAAAGATTTGCACAGAATTTTTTTTTAAATAGGGCTAAAATAAAAACAATAACAAAATGTTGATTTGGAGTATAAGTACTTGTACAATAAATTCTCCCCTTCCCAAAGCAAACTAATGGTTTTCCTCAAATACTCCCATTATGTCTTTTCTTGCACCAAGAAGAACACAACATCCCTTCTTGGTATTGCTGCCAAAAATGCAAGACCTGAATCTAATCATGAAGAAATAATAAAACTCAAATTGAAGAATAGTTTGCGCTCTTCTAAACTATTGAGGGATGGCCTGTACTGTCCTAAAATGTCAAAGTTATGATAGAAAAAAAATTCTTAGGAGCTGTTCTCCCAAAAAAGGAGACTAAAGAGAAATAACCACTAAATCTAACATGTGACATTCTGTTGGGTCCTGAACATGATGACTTGATTTTTTTTCTTTCACTATAAAGAAATTGGAGCATAAAATTGGATAATGCTTATAGATTTGATAAATCTATATAAAAGATTTGCATTAACGTTAATTTAATGATTTTGATTATTGCTCTGTGGTATGTGAGAAGATAATCTTGATTTTAGGAAATATATAAAACTATTTAGAAATAGAGAACACTGTATATTCAACTTCTCAAATGTTTCAAGGAAAAAATATAAATATATACACATGTACACAGAAAGAATGAGACATACAGAAAGACAGAGAAAGGACAAGAAAAAAGGAACAAAAAGGAAATATGGTAAATTATTTACCACATTTGAAGACTCTTGGTGAATGGTATGTGGGAATTCTTTGTATTCATTTTGCAACTTTTCTGAAGTTATTCAAAAGTAAAAATTTAAAAGTTCTCATGTATGTGACTCATATGTCCTAAATTAGATTTAAAAGATTTTCTCTCGCCCTCTAGCCCCAAGCCCCATACCAGGCACGTGCATGGTTTTTAATAACTTACTGACTAATCCAGAGATATTTCAAAGTATAAACAACTGAAAAAATGCAAAATTGTAGCCTGTGGGTCAGATTCAATTGGTAAGGTGTTTTATTGGGCCCACTCCATATTCTGACATCGAAATTTTCAGGTGACATGAAAAAAATCTGGAGATTTCACAGTTTTAAAAATCCATGAAGCAGACTTGGCGCTGTGGTTAGGGCGTCTGTCTACGACATGGGAGGTCCGCGGTTCAACACCCGGGCCTCCTTGACCTGTGTGGAGCTGGCCCACGCGCAGTGCTGATGCACGCAAGGAGTGCCGTGCCACGCAGGGGTGTCCCCCGTGTAGGGGAGCCCCACGCGCAAGGAGTGCACCCCGTAAGGAGAGCTGCCCAGCGCAAAAGAAAGTGCAGCCTGCCTAACAATGGTGCCACCCACACGGAGAGCTGACACAAGATGATACAACAAAAAGAAACACAGATTCCCGTGCTGCTGACAACAGAAGCGGACAAAGAAGACACAGCAAATAGACACAGGAAACAGACAACTGGGGCAGGGGGGTGGAGGGGAAGGGGAGAGAAATAAATAAATAAATCTTTTTAAAAAATCCATATTTTTGGCTTCTCCTTAAAAATCAGAAAATTCAGCAACACACTAGGCTAGCATGGCAGGACTTCTCTACAGCTAATTAGCAACTAATCCTTTTAGATTATGTGGGTGCTGGTTTCCCAATATCCCTATCACTTGTTATTTCCTCCCCAGCCGTTAATCACTGCAGTTGCACAATTATTTGCCTATAACTAAAACAATATGTCTCTGTGCTCATGTCTTAATATAAAGTGAGAAATATAAAGAAAGCCTGATAACACTCCTTATTCCTGCTTGCTTCATTCACTCATGTTACCCGCATCACACTGTGGTAGTTTGAAACTACTACATGTACCCCAGGAAAACCTAAATCAATCCATTCCTATAGGTGTAAACCCATTATCGGTAGGACCTCCTGCTGAGGTCACTTCAGTTAAAGTATGTTCCACCTCAGTCAGGATGGGTCTTAATCCTATAGTCCTTTATAAGAGAATGAAATTCAGGCAGAGAGAAAAAGTCACAGAAGCAAGAAGCTGAAGTCAATGAAAACTGGAAGAGAAAGAGGGACAAGCAGATGCTGATGTGTGCCTTGCCATGTGGCAGAGGAGCCAAGGATTGTTGGCAGCTAGTCTTCAGGAAGAAAGCATGACCTTGATGAGACCTTGATTTGGACATTTTCTCAGCCTAAAACCAAGAGCAAATAGATCCCCATTGTTTAAACTGACCCATTTCATAGTAATTGCTTTGATGAGTCTAGGACACTAAAACAGACCCTAAAAGGCACTTGACTTAACCCATTTGGAGAGCCTAGACTTAATTTTAAGAGCAGGAAGATATTTTGGACTTCCTGAGTCCCCTCTCATCTCTGAGAATTAAAGTTAACTCCGTTTGAACAAGCTTAAAGGAAACTTCAATACATCAATATCTACTGGTAGTGGAGCAGATGCTCACAAAGAAGACACTATAGGAAACAATCATTAGATGGATTTTTTTTTTCTTATTTTCTCTGACTAAAGCTAGGAGTCAAATAATAAGGTAATGTGAAAGAAAATTTGGGAGAAAGTGGAAAGATTGAAAAGGTTCATCACCTTTCCTTTGGTCTTGGAATCCATAGAGAATGCTGCTCATAACAGTTTCTTTAATTAGCTTCTATTTCCCATGGGTGAAAAAAGGAGCAGGAGAGAGGTTTCTTAACCATCTTACTTTCCTAATAATAATAGAAAACACTTGTGTAGCAGTTAACTACCTATCAGACCCTATTTCTTTTTTTTTTTTTTTTTTAATTTTATTTTATTTTATTATTGACTTTGTAATAATATTACATTAAAAATATATATCTGAGGTCCCATTCATCCCCACCCCCCTCCCTCTCCCCCCCCAACAACACTCGTTCCCATCATCATGACATATCCATCGGATTTGGTAAGTACATCTTTGGGCACCTCTGCACCTCATAGACAATGGTCCACATCATGGTCCATACTCGCCTCCATTCCATCCAGTGGACCCTGTGAGGATTTACTATGTCCGGTGATTACCTCTGAGGCACCATCCAGGGCAGCTCCATGACCCAAAGACGCCTCCACCTCTCATCTCTTCCTGCCTTTCCCCACACCCATCTTCCACCATGTCCACTTTTCCCAATCCAATGCCACCTCTTCTTTGTGGACATTGGATTGGTAGTGTCCATTGCACCTCTATGTCAAGAGGAGGCTCAGATTCCACATGGATGCTGAATGCAATCCTCCCATTTTCGGTTGTAATCACTTTAGGCTCCATGGTGTGGTGATTGTCCTTCTTCAACTCCATCTTAGCTGAGTGTGATAAGTCCAATAAATCAGATTGTAGGTGCTGGAGTCTGTTGAGGCTCAGGACCTGGTTGTCACATTGTCGGTCCAGAGATTCAAATCCCCTAAATCTATCTTAAACCCCAACGTTAACTGCACCTCTATCACATTAGCATGAAAGCCTTATGAAGGGAGATCCCATCTGAGTCCAGATTCATCACACATAAACACCGTTTCCAAAGAGGGGCCATCTGCCCTGTTAGTCAACCCCATCGGCCATGACCATAACTCTCATGGGTCTCTTTAGCCTTCATAGGAGCCAATATCTGGGGGTTGTATCTGCTTTATCTGTCTCTCTGACTCTGCTCAGTTGTGCATGAGGGCAATCCTTCTGCCAGCCTCCAGACTCTTTTTTAGAAACTCGTAGCCATATAAACTCATTTCTCCTTTCCATTTCCCCCTTACTTTAGGTCAAACAGCATTTTAAAGACATGTTATTTTATGTAGACATGGATATTCTGCTGATCCGCATTGAATCTTCCATATAAGGTCCTTTTCCAGTTGCATCATCAGTTGGTATTTGATAGTGGTCCCTCGTTGCCAGGGAGGCTCATCCCCGGGTGTCATGTCCCACGCTGGAGGGAAGGCATTGCATTTACATGCTGAGTTTGGCTTCGAGACTGGCCACATTTGAGTAACATGAAGGCTGACAGAAGGAAATTCCCAGGCACAATGTTGCTCTAGGCCTTGTTCTTATTTTAGGTTTATCAGCTCACAAACATAGTCATTAGCATCAGGGGCTCACTGTTGAACCCTCATTTCCTCCCGGTCCCCTCCGCTGTACCTGGGAGACTGTCGCTGTTCCCCTGGGGACCACGACAGAGCACCACTGGCCAGAAACCCAGTACTCCCCCTGCTGTGGTTTTTAATTGTTGCCGCTATGAGTATATCCAATCATTGCCATGCACCCTGGACATATGTTCTGTACAGCTCCCTGTCAGCCATATATCACTTGTCATTGGTATCCCATACCAGTATCTCTCCATTGCCATTGTTGAAACACTCTGTGATCCAGAACTCCCCGAAATTTGAGGCCCAATATAATGTCGTGAAGACCCTATTTCTTTATACTGTACACGTATTCATTCAATACAGTCCTATGAGGTAGGTGACTAGCATTATCCAATTTTACTGATAAAAGTCAAGCAGAAAAAGGCCCACAGTCATACAAGTAAGTTATGAACTCACAATTCTGGTCCAAAGACTATTCTCTTAATTACCATACTCCTTTTTCATACAAACTGCCCTAATTAACCAACTTACAATGAATTCCAGATAGCCTCATGCTCACCACTGTTGATGCTTTTGATCAACTTAGATATTGTCTACTGAAGTGAAACAGAAAATAGTTGCTTTCTGTTAGGAATAGAAATCTTGACTTAAACATGTGACAGGTGGCTTTAAGTAATCTGAGCTGAGAGGACACATTTGGCCAAACATTGAGACTCCTTTAGTATGTCCAGGATTGTATGTTCCAACTTTGGCCTGGTGACCCTTCATGTGGTTCCGTGAAGCCCAATATTCCAGAGAGTAGCGCTCTGGCTATAGTTCTACAGGTTATAGCTAGGTCTTTCAGTCTGAATCTGCTTTCAGGAATGATAAACAGGCGGACTATGCTTTGTGGAACTAGAAGCAATAACAGCTAGGCACTTGGGCACACAGGTGCCTTTTCAGAAATTTTGCAGTCTTCACCCAACAGTACCCAAGGCAGACTTACCATGTACCATTAGCTTTGCAAGAAGCAGCTGTTCAGCAGACAATATAAGTGGCATTGCTTCCTAAGGAATCTCTCTGCCATGGCAAAGCAGTACACACAGAGGACAAGGTCAGAAAATTAAAAGACTGCCATGGGCCTCCAAAGCTCGACCTGCTGTGCTCATCCTTCCTATTTCTGAAACTCAATTCTCTGGGTTCCCAAGGTCTTTGGTGGGTTATTGTTTGTTTGTTTGTTTGTTTGTTTTGGTGATTCCATTTAGAGTATTGGACCAACTTCACAATCACCAAGTGTCTTCTTACCTCCCATCAACTGACACTTAATTAGCAGATGGTACAAATGACCTGGCAGAAATGTGATGTATGAATGAGTGGTCTGAGAAAGGGAAAGGAAAGCAGATTCCAAGGAAGGGACAGATTTGCTTGGTGTTTGTACTACATCAAATTAGCAACTTTTAGGAGAGGGTAGGAGCAGCTATATTTTAATGTGAAAATAAGATCATTTTGTTTAAAAGGAAGACATAGATAAAAAGCAGGGCTCTCATGCTTCTCTTAGGGGAAATGCATCCAGGTATGGCTTACAAAGGGAGTCTTCAAGATCATTTTGGTCCAGACGACTTGCCTTCGAAGTTTGGTTAGGCAAGGATGACTGTTTTCATTTGTTTATTCATTTCATAATGCACTCTGTGCCAGGTCCTCTACTAGGACTTATAAGGATGGCCATCAACATCCCTGTCCTCAAAATAGACTGTTATAACCTGAAGGAAACCTTAAGATCCTCATATCCAGGGCAGTGCAACATTTGTAGGTATCACCTGGCAACCTTTTTAAATGCAGGTCCTGATTCTGTAAGTGTAGGGTGACACCTAAGAGTCTATGGTTCTAGCTAGTTTCCAGGCGATACCAGTGCTGCCGATCCACAGACTTCACTTTGAGTAGCAAGGGTCTTAATTTACTGTCTTTTTAAGCTAAGGAAATGAAGCTCTGAATATTCAAAGTTGTGTCTAGGATCACAAAGCCTGACATAGCCAGGACTACAACCCACATTTGCACTCATTCCACCATGACACATGGCTTCAGCAGTAGGTCATTGTTTTGGTTCTTCAGTCTCCTGCATAAAAATGAGTTTATTAATATAATAACTATACCTACCATCTATCATTAGGGTTAGTGAGGTAAAATCACTTAGACTAGTCAAACAAACGATTACCTTTACCAATCGTCCTTTGTATGACTCCAAACCATGGAAATCTTATTGCCAGATGCTCAAGCTCTCTGCAAATTTTCATTGAAGCACAACTTGTTTGCAAAACGTAAAATTAGAAGTGACAGACAAATCTATTTTTATAAATCTTAGCCTGTCTATTTTGAGTCACTGAATTTTAAAAGAAGGATTGAGGGCAGCTGTTGAACTTGACTAAAATATCTAATGATGCTACTCTATTTATTTTGAATTTATAAGATACAGTCACTTTTTTCCTGGCATTAATAATATGCAGTGTGATGTAGGGCACCTGTGGGCACCATTTCAGTCCCGTAGGGGACATGCATTATTCTTGTGTTTGTTGCATATGAGGCAAAGAAAGGGATTGTAGTTGGTTAATTCAAGAGTTCTGAGAACCAAGAGTCGCAGCTTAAATTTACACTTAACATGCAACCTTAGATAAAATATTTGACTTGTCTAGACTTGAGGTTTTTCATCTGTTAGAGATGAAAATGTTTTTTTCCTTAATGAACAAACTATTAAATGTGAATATCTGGTACTTAAAAAGTAATAGTTTGTACTTGAAGAAAGACAACATAACAGGAAATTTAGACTTGAAAGAACAGTCTTAATTATATATGGGATTTTACATCAAATTCTTCAGGATCACTCAGGCACCGATATTTATTCACTAAGTTTTACTACATGCAGGGTAATGTAATCAAGTATGATACTTAAGAATTCCTGGGTTTTGGCCTTGAACTAAAACAAGAAATCCCAAAGCATTCTTATTTAAAACATAATAGCATCATCAGCTAATAATAAAAAACATTGTAAGAGCTGAATTTTACCAAGTTGCTTATAATCTGAAAAGATATAAAATTTCCAGTGGAATTCACCAAGAAAAAGAAGGGGTACAGTGAGAAGTAAAAGTTCAATATCAACCATACAGAGCCTATTAACAGAATTGGAGGACACTCAAACAGAAATCTGCCCCTCTCCCTATCTTTCTGTCACAATTAGGAATCCAGCATTCCTCCCCTAAAGTTAAACGGCTCTAATTTTGCATAATAGCTCTTCTTTTGTTCATTTTTTTAAAAACCCAACTAATTGCTTCAAAATATCATTCCTTTATTTGTCATTCACACCATCCTTTAATTACCTTATGCCCCTCTAACAAGAATCCAGTTCATTTCCTCCCACCTATCCCAAATCTCCCTGTCCTGGCCTCTCTGGGGAGAAGTTAAAACTATTTGCTAGAACAAAGTTAGGGAAGAGGATCCAGGCATATATAAAGTATATGTTTTTGTATTTTAGAGGGTTGTTGCCCTACATATTTAGAAGTAGAATAGGGGCTCCTAGCCAGATAAAACACTACCCCATCCCCCCACCACCATAAAACTTATCTTTTAGATAAAGTAGTATGCTAGAAATATTCATTAAGCTAAATATTCATTATTTTTCTTAATGAATATTGTTGTGACACCCCCTCAAAACTGTTACCTCTTTACCACACTGCATCTATCTGGAACTTTGAACTGAGGTTTTCTGTGGCAGTCTACAGTCTCTGGTATTTTTTAAATCTCTATCATTTATTTTCTCATTGTCTCACTTGCTCAATAAATTATAAGGATCATTATCGATTTCAATCATAAGTAGTTATAAATTCACACTAGAATACCGATATAAATACTGCTGTGATTATATAGCTTAAATTCTTTAAAAAACAACAATTAACTTTAAAAATCTGCATCATTTGGAAAATAAAAAGCTTTACAGACTCTTAATTATGCCAGACAGAGGCTTAGTGAATCATTCCTCATATGTAAAATGAGAAAGGTCAATAGCCAGCTAAAATCCAAAGATGTCTTTACCTTTGGAGAAAAACAAGCAAAATTGTGATGTACTAACCTATTTATGTTTGTGGGGTTGTTTATGGTTTACAGCATTCTTTAACAAAATTTATCTTATTTGAACTTCACTGCACATTTTAGGAAACTGAGATTCAGAAAGATTCTGTCAGGGATTGGACCAGAATTATTTAGTTGGGGAGTAGAGAGTTAGGGTTTAAATCAAAACCAATTTGGTTACTGATGTGGCTGAAGCAGTTGAGCACCCACTTTCCACATGGAAGGTCTGGGTTCAGTTCCCTCCTAAAGAAAACAGACATGGAGCAAACAACAAGCAAAACAATGAGTAAAACAGATGAGGGAGCCAACTCAGGAGGAAAAAAATTAATAATTTACCAATGAAATGCTTTGCCCTATATAAGCCTCATCCTCCCTTCTGTCTTCTTGATAGGTTATCATTTATCCTTTCACCTTATTTCAATCACTTTTCTACATATCCCTGAAAAAGGAACTAAGAAGGCTCTTAATTCCAATGGGGACAAGGTGGTGGTAGTATTTTTAATTGGTTCCTTTTGATAAATTTTAGAATAAAAGTAATGGAATTGAAATAAAAGAAATATGGCAGGAGAGGAGACACCCGAAGATTGAAAGTTCCACCCTTAGTCCTCAAAGCACGCCTCACACAGACAGCTATGTTAAGCTATCCTAGTCTGAAAACTCATCCTGTCAGGAATTTCCATAGTCTTCTGTTTCAATAAGCTCTTTCCTCTTCTAAAAATCTTCCATTGCTGAGATTTACATCTGTTTCTTCTTAACTGTTTCATAGTAAATGTCCTGCAACACGTTGAGATGGGAAAGTTTTATTTTCCAAGATCCCATTCATTTTAAGACTTTTCATTTCATTCTTAGAAGTGTGAAAAATTTTGGACAACTAGTATAAACTCTACTTGACTCACAGATATGTGTGTTAACATGTATGTGGGAAATGCTTTAATGTAAAGAATTTACCCTATTTTAAGCTGCCCTCAGTTTGGAGGGTAAGGGAATTAGCACATTAAATGTACACATTGACTTTAAAACTGTTAAAATGTGTATCTTAAGAGAAAATATGGTATAGTTTCATTTATTTCTTATTATATCCCCACCCCCCATTCTAAAGATGAAGTAACTAGTTTTAGAGAGGTTGCAGAATTGTCCTGAGGTCACATAGTTTGAACCCCATTGTTAAGATTCCGAATCTGCTGACCTTCCTGCTATTTCACACTGGGTTTGGCTCCAAATTACTTTTTTGAGGTTATGACAAATACCACAAAATAGGTTAGCTTAAACAACAGGAATTCATTGATTCATACCTTCTTGGTGCTAGGTGGTTTGATTTTTCCTGAGGTCAGAAGCATTCTGGCTGGCCAGCAATCTTTGACCTTTCCAACACATGCTGATGTCCTCTCCTTTCTCTCCTTTCTCTTCTGGCTTCCAGCTTATGGCTCTTCACTGTGACATTTCCTGTCCCAGACTTTAGATGGGACTCTGATTGTTTCTATAGTTACCATTATCAATCTGAGTCTTTGAAACCAGAGGGTTTATCTGAACACATTTTAGACTCCAATGTGTCTCTGGATAAATGTGAACAGATTTAATTCTGGGGAGAAAATGGGAAAAATATAAGAGATTGCTGTGTTCTGTTCTTTCCCAGGTCAAATCCTGCTCAAAAATCTTTGCTATATTTGTATGTATTAAAAGCCCCTCTGTCTTTTCTTGTCCACACAAAGAACTTCACCTCTTGAACTTTTCTCTATATTTCTTAATGCCTTTATAAACTCAGAATTACAAACTGCATCCACACACGTACACCCATACACTTAACAGGGATTACTCATCTTCCTACTGTCTCTCCTCCACCCCAGCTAGCAAAGCACTCAGCATAAAATAGGTGATCAATTTATGCTGTTTAGTGAATGGATGATTTTTATATAATACACTAAGAGGAATAGCATAGAATTTTGTATATGAATTATTTTTTCTTTTTTTATATATATTTTTCATTAGAGAAGTTGTGAGCTTACAAAACAATCATGCATTACATGCAGAAGTCTCATACATCCTCCCTTTCCACCAACACTGCATTATTGTGGAACAATTGTTACAGATTATGAAAGAACATGAAAATGTTACTACTTACTGTGGTCCATAGTTTATATTTGGTATATTTTTCCATACATCCCCTGTTATCAACACCCCATAATAGTATGGTACCTTTAACAGTTAATGAGAGAACACTCTGATATTTGTACTGTTAACCACCATCTATCATCTACCACATGGTTCATTGTGTTACACAATCACACGCCTTGTACAATTCATCCAAACTGTATGCTCAATGACTTTCACTTTCATCAGAGTTATGCATTCATCACCTCAGTAAATTTTTGGTCAGCTTTCCTTAGTCCAAAAGAAAAAATCCCTACCCCCCCTAATATTGACCCTTAGCAATGATATGATGCAAGAATATTACAATAGTCCTATTAACTATAATCCATAAATACATAGTAATTCTATTTTTCCCATGCATCCTCAACAAAATGCTCACTAATCAAATCCAACAACACATTAAAAGAAATATTCATCATGATCAAGTTAGTTTTATGTCAGGTGTGCAAGGATGGTTCAACACAAAGAAAATCAATCAGAGTAATGCATCACATTAATAAATTGAAGAAGAAAAATACATGATCATCTCAATTGATTCCGAAAAGGCATTTGACAATATACAACATCCTTTCTTGATTAAAAAAAAAATACTTTGAAGGATAAGAATTGAAGAAAACTTTCTCAACATGGTAAAAGGCATATACAAAAAACCCACATCTAACATTTTATGCAGTGGTGAAAGATTTAAAGCGTCTCTGTTAAGATCGTGAATAAGACAAGGATGCCCACTGTCACCAGTGCTGTTCAATATAGTGCTAGAGGTTCTAGCTAAACCATTCAGGCAAGAAAAGAAATAAAAGGTGTTCAAACTGGAAAGGAGGAAGTATATCTTTCTCTATTCACAGATGATATGATCCTACCTAGAGTGTCTTTAAAAATTGACAAAAAAGCACTAGAGTTAATAAATGAGTTCATTAGAGTGATAGAATACAAGATTAATATGCAAAAAAAATTCAGTAGTAATTCTGTACACTACTAATGGGAAATCTGAGGTGGAAATCAGGAGGAAAAAAAATCCATTTACAATTGAGACTAAAAGAATCAAATACTCAAGAATAAATTAAACCAAGGACATAAAGGACCTATATTCAGAAAATAACAATGCATTGCTAAAAGAAATCAAAAAACAACCTAAATAATGGAAGGACAGTCCATGCTCTTGAATCGGAAGACAAAATTTCATTAAGATGCCAATGCTACCCAAATAGATTCACAGAGTCAATGCAATCCTGATAAAAATTCCAACAGCCTTTTTTAAAGAAATAGAAAAGTCAATTATCAATTTTATTTGGAATGCTAAGGGCCCCAGTTAGCTAGAAACATCTTAAAAAGAAAGAATGAAGTTGGAGGACTCACTTCCAGACACTAAATCAGTGGTATTATTTTTAATTCTGCACCAATTTATCATTTGGACATAAAGCAGTGGTTCTTAATTCAGGGCATTTTTTTCTTGCCCTCTTCCAGAGACATTGGACAATGGTTGGAGACGTTTTTTGTTGTTGTAGCTGGGGTAGTGGTTTCTACTGGCCTTTACAGGGCAGAGGTAAGGATGCTTGTTAAATATCCTACAATGCACAGGACAGTCCCCTACATGCATACTGAAAAGAATTTTCCAGCTCAAAAAGTCAAAACTGGTGATGTTGAGAAACATTTACATAAAGGTATTGCAGTAAAAAGACCCTAGAAAGACTTCAATCACCTTTATTTCAACCATGAAATTGTGTACCAGGTGTTCTGTCTATTCAAGCATACTGCATCTGGTCCCAGAGTTGCTCTCTGACTTTCTCCAGGCACATTCGGCATTCTCTGAACCCTCAATCATTCAGAATAAGAAATTGATAGATGCAACAGACTTTGTCAAAAGCCCGTGGGATAAGGTGTCTGCCAGTCTTGCCACATCTTTAGAAGCAATATAGCATAACGAGAAGAATGAGTTCTAAGACAGAGCTTGGTTGAATTCCAGTGCTATCGCTTACTTAGGTGTTCAGGCTTGGGCAAATCACTTAAAGTCTCAGAGCCACAGTCCTCATTCCCTATAAAATAGGGATAGCACCAAGGCTTCAGGGTTGTTATTAGAGAAAAAAATAAATAAAGTTATAAAGTGCCTGGCACATAGCAGGTACTTGAAAAAATGATAGCTATGTTATTTGTTTATTTGATTCTGATTTTCAAATATTTATACAATCCTAGGCAAACTGATACCTGGATTCATATCCTGGTAGGGACTAACTTTCTAATAATGTATATACATTTAGTCCAAGTCACTGTAGGGGATTTTATTATTCTTCAAAGTATTCACTTTCCCTTCTCAAGCAAGGATCATACATCCCACTCCACTGATGTCATAGGGCATGCTTTGGGCTTTCGTGTAAGTCAAAGGGACAGAGGCCACTACCCAGTTTCTGCCATGCAGTCTCCACATCACTGGCAGTGTTCCAGAAGGGAAACTATTACTTCAACCTAAGACCCATAATGAAGTCAACATGGAGCCATAACCACTCCCAAGTGAGTGAGAAATAAGCCTTTGCTATTGTAAGTAACTGAGATTTAGGGCTTCTTTTGACCATAGCAATAATTTGAATAAGTTGACTGACACCGCCACCAATTGCTCAAAATATTAAAATTCCCTTCTAGCCTAGGAAATTTAGCACTGAGGGAGTGATGGTTTACTGAGAGTCTAAATGTTAAGTGTTAAAAAGGGCCCAGGTATAAACACTTCTCAAAGTCTAGGGTGAATTTTAAGCTTCAGTAGTTGAAATAGAAAGAATGCCTAAGTACTGACAACTTGACTATGTGTTCAAGTTAGAAATCTGAACCTGGCACAGCCTTATTCACCCACTCCAAACTTACCATGGCTCTCAGCAAGCCCTTTTAGTCTTAAAGGTACCACATTATGTGGAGTTATTCGAAAAGATACCACTGACCAAAGCAAAGAGATTTTGCATCACCACATGCGCATAATGTGTCTTCTTCCAAATATCTCTTAGTGCATAATTCTCTAAACAATCTGTTTATTGAACTTTCCTCCTAACTTCATCTATTTCTAGAAGAGTTGCAAATGGTTAACAACCTCTAATCAACTTGTGATTGCCTCACAGGAAAATTTCTCTAGTTGCTCCATCTATTCTCTTCATACAAGTCCACAACATGGTGAGAAAATTTTAAGTTTTGTAGATGGTAGATGCACTTTTTTTTCCTACTCTATTGCAAAATAAATTTAAAAAAATTCATTTTCCACTCTGCCAACTGATTATGCCGCCACATCGTTTGAAAGCTTGCATAATTTGCATTAGCATGCTTAAGATCTCAGGTGACTATGCCTTTGAGGCCAGCATGCTAACCCCAGTGGGCCGATTTGATATTCTTCCCAATATCTGACCCTTTTTTCCTTGTTAATTACAGGCAGACTTCCCTGGTCTGGCCCTGGATCTGCACCTGTTTCCCATCTTTGAGCAGCTGCTAATTAGGTTGAAAATGGTGGGGCTGGGCAGTGCAGGCCACACACGCCTCATCAGGCTATTGATCAGACTGGCATACCACTCATGCAGGAACGGTGATCTGCATAAGCCAATTCCAAAATAAAAGCTGTTCCTGGAGTTGCATGTGTGAATCCAAGCCCACTCCAGGCTCTACCCCAAATATTAGAACACGTGAAAGGAAAAGAGACACCGTGGTTTTATGATAAAAATTTTTCTTCAAGATACCAAGCATGACCCCAAGTGCCAGTTTCATACTTCTCAATAGATTCTCATTCAGAATAGGAATAAAATACTTTCTTTTAGGGAAAACTCATGTGTATTTATATTCAAGTAGCTTTAAAGGAAGATTGTATGGATATTAATTATATGTTTATAAATTACTGAGGCAAAATCTCTATTGTGAACTCCATTTATTCTTGTGCATAATGCAGTTATATAGGGTTTCATAGTATATTGTGATTTATTGTTTGGATAACGATGAACTTCCGGAACACTGATTCTCAAATGGGGCATTACAAACATCTGTGGGTAGTTTTGGAAATGAGAAGAGGTGATTTGGGGTTACCACATGATAAAGGACTGCTATTGGTATTCAGTGGGTAAGGATAATGTATCCATACAATGAAAAATTGACCAGCATCCCTTACAAATTACCAAAAATGGCGGCACACTTGGCCCAGTGGATAGGGCGTCCGTCTACCACACGGGAGGTCCGTGGTTCAAACCCCGGGCCTCCTTGACCTGTGTGGAGATGGCCCATGTGCAGTCCTGATGCGCACAAGCAGTGCCCTGCCACACAGGGATGTCCCCTGCATAGGGGAGCCCCACGCACAAGGAGTGCGCCCCGTAAGGAGAGCCGCCCAGCACAAAAGAAAGTTCAGCCTGCCCAAGAATGGCGCCGCACACATGGAGAGCTGACACAACAAGATGATGCAACAAAAAGAAACACAGATTCCCGTGCCGCTGACAACAGAAGCAGACAAAGAAGACGCAGCAAATAGACACAGAGAACAGACAACTGGTGGGGGGGGAGAAAAATAAATAAATAAATAAATCTTTAAAAAAAAAGAAAGAAAAAGAAATTACCAAAAAAAATGAACTAGTTTACAACTCATTTTATACGTATATATACATATATATATATATATATATATCTGTATTTAGAAACAAACTCCATTTTAAGTATAAATACAAAATGTTTCTTAAATTGTAAAGTAATATACACTAAAATTTCAAGAGTGCCAATCCAGGGAAGATTGGACTTTTGTTTGAAATTTTCCAAGAGTTATTCACTGTTTTGAAAAATCTCATCACCAATGAAAATCCTGTCCTGATATTTGAATTACCAGTAAATCACATCATTATCTCTCTGTATTTTCAGCTTTTGCATTCATGATCCAATATACAGCTATAGACATGGACTAACTCACTGTATCATTGAGTGTATTTGAGCCCAAACATTTACATAATAAAAAACATACAAATATCTTCTAAATAATATTTCCTGTATATTGCAGTTAGACATTTATATTGTCTTTTTTAAATTACATGTATAGTTAGATTATATTATCTATGATTTTCATTCAAGACTAGCAAAAAACACAGATTACAAAAAAATTATTATAAACAGGGGTAATGGGGCCTGATAGAATGAGAATCACTGTTCTAGACTGTTTCCTAAATCTGTTACTCATTTTTCCTCCTGACATTGTCACACCTTCTACTGCTGTTGATGCCCAAACTACCCTGAAGCTTGAGTTCTCCTGTCATAGGACTCTATACGATTAGTTCCTTACTTTGTTCTTTTAAGAAAGAAACAGACCCTGTAGGAATCATGATATTCACTTTTTTTCCCACTACCTATATCTTATCAGTGGGAAAAATTGGAGGCATGTGAAATTTCCTAAAGCAGAGTATAACAGCTTTCAAGGGTTCTAGGCATTGGTTGTATACACAAAGACAAATGCTACTGCTTCTCACTTGAAAATGTAAAGCAAATATAACTCGATTTTATTAAATATCCTATAAAAGACTCCCAGTATTTATCTTGGTTGTGGAATTAAGGTGGTTTCTTTAAAAATTTCTCTTTAATATTCAGAATTTTGAATGATCTGATAATTAAAGATATGATATGTTTAGATTAATAAATGAACTACCTGGAGTTAATAAAGATCAACATGTATTTATTGCCCCATGGCACTTTCATTAGGTACCAGTTCATGATTAGTTCTCAGTTCAAACTGCCTTGTACAAATGAGCTCACGTATTTTAAAATATAAAGTGTTATAGTTTGCTAAAGGCTACCTATGCAATATACCCAGAAATGGGTTGGCTTTTATAATGGGAATTTATTAGGTTAAAAGACTACAGTTCTGAGACTGTGAAAATGTCCATATCAAGGCATCATCAGAGATGCTGTCTTACTGAAGTTTGGCTGCTGGTGATCCAGGACTCCTGCCAGGATGGCAAAGCACAATGGCAACTCTCCTGGTCTCTGCCTTCTCCTCCAGACTCACTGCCTTCTCCTCAAGCTCATTTGTGGGTAATCAGGCCCATGGCAGTGTCTGCTGGTCTCTCATCTCTCCTCCAGATTTCATTGCTTTAGCTTCTTGCTCTCCATGGGCCTTCTCTCCCAACCTTCTAAGGGCCTCTTTCCATGTCTCTATTCTTGTCTGATTCCAGCCTCCAGTTTCTGGAACCTCTCTCTAGCTCCTCAGGGTTTCTCTATCTCTGCAACTTTTTCTCTGTATCTGCAACTTTTTCAATTTTCTGTTAATAAAGGACTCCAGTAAGAATATGAAGACCCACCCTTGGTCCAGCAATCTAAACAAAGGCCCTTAACTGAAATAATCCAATAAGATATGATCTAATCTAAAGGACCCTTAACTGAATCTAATCAAAAGACCCCATCAACAATGGTTGTTTGTTTGTTCTTTTGGTACCAGGTTATTGAATCCGGGATATCATATATAGGAAGCCAGCACTCAATCACTGAGTCACATCAGCTTCCCTGAGTTGGTTTATTTGTATGTTTTGCCTGTTGTGTTTTTTCTTATTTTTTTTAGGAGGCACTGGGAACCAAACCTGGGATCTCCCATGTGGGAAGCATGTGCCCAACTGCTTGAGCCACATCTGCTCCCATTTTCAATGGTTTTAAGGCACAGAAATGGGTTCACTTTAAGAACAAGATTTTCTGGGGTCCAAAAAAAACTGAAACCAGCAGGGGATATATAACACAAACTTTACAAAGACCCAGTTTCTATGCTCAGTGTTCTACAATTTAAACTTCATTATTGGTTCAACATGGTGATTTCTACAAGAACCTTCAGACTCCCTTTAAAAAGCAAAACAGATGTGCCAATTCTATCCTCATATTTTTCCTTGATATGATCTACAGGAAAACTTGGAATTACCTCACTTAACACCATTAGAAGAGAGAGAAGACTTTCTTTTTAAGGAACTACATCTAATGTTTGTTTTTGTTTTTGTTTTTTTGCTCTAGGGTTTGTGCCTAAACTCAATTGATCATTGTAAGCAGGGAGATGGGCTCTGCTGATTGCCTTAATCCAAAAGGATATGAGTTATTCCCATCCAATGACACTATTGAGAGCAGGAGAAAGGATGATTTCCAAATGGAAAACTTTACCAAAGAAGGTTGTATGAATGTTTGAATGAAAAACCCAACAAATGTTCATTGCAAGTACTTTCCCATAAATGGATTGAATGGTGATCTTTGTTGTTTTATAGATATTTTTATAAAACCTTGAAAAAATATCCAAAAATTATGTAACTCACTCTCCAAAAAATAAACTTTTTCCAACTTCAAATAAAAACAAGCTTCAATTCTTTTTGAAATTTAAATTCAAAGCATTTCTCCATCTTTGACTTTTTGCAAAATGGTAATGGTGATTCATGTGGTTTTTTAAATTCATATACACTGGCATGAATTATTTTTGTAGACCATGTCCAACATTTTGACATGTTTGCAAAAGGTTAACTGATCTTTATAAAACGGGTTAATTACTAATTTGTATACTTTCTTTTAAATATTAGCAAATACTTGAAAATGCATACTTAAAAAAATTCATCAGGAACTGTTTCTTCTCTCTTGCTAAAGGAAAATGTAGTCTTTCAAAATCTGGCTGAATCTCTTTTCACTATTACTATTCTAGTTCATCCTGAATTTATAATAGGTGCAGAGAATATAGTCATAAACACTTGCTTCCCTTTTTAATTTCCCTTCTCCATTTTCTCAAACTCCCTAGGTCAAAATGCATTTGTAAATGACTATTAATATCTACGTTAGACATAAGAGAAAACTTTATTAGTAAAGGTTGTCACCAAACAGAACAGATTACCCAAGGACATAGCCATTTGAAGGATAATACATGTAGTAAAATCAAATGATAAATGGACATACACGTACTACATATACACATCTTACTCCATAAATTCAGTTTCAACCATGACTAAAATCTTCAATAAACTCTAACAATCATTATTTCTTAATATATTGCCTCCTATAACTCTATCTTCAATCTCTAACTTTCTCTCTATGATATATTGCCAGTGGAATGTTTCATGGAACTTCGAATTTAACATTTCCAAAATCTAAACACTGATGTTCCATCCCTTATCCTATATCTACTCCTTTATTATAATCTTAGTGTAATTCAGTTGTCCAAGATTCACCAGACTATTCATCCAAATGTGATCACTTTAACATTAATGCCCAAATTATAATTGATTTTAGTCCCATTTTCTGGACTGCAAAATTTCCAGTCTAGGTTTCCACAATTTATAGGCAGTTTCATTTATCTTATTTTCTTTTGGCCTCATCTTTGATGGCTTATCTCTTCCCTGATACTGATGTCTTCATGAGGACTTGCTCTGCTGGAAATTGTGGTCACTTCTTCAACAGGATCAAGAGTTATCTTCTAGTGGCTTTACTAAACGACAGCACTGCCCTCTAGTGTATGAGAGGTTTATGAGTTTGGACCCAAGCTCTCCTTGAGATCCAACCTCCTGCAACTTCTGGTCTCACTCTTCTCTCCAAAGAGGAAACTAACCAATCAAATGGGCCAGGGAGAAATATCATGCCATCTTTTCCATTATCTTCAGTCTCATACCAACTCCTCCTTTGTCCCAGGTTCATCCTATCTACACCATCCTTAGCTTTAGGACATCTTCTCCACTCTTCTAGCTTCAGTACACCTCCTCCATCGTTTTAATGTTATCCTGTCCACAATTTCATGTCATCTCTTCCAATTTCCTACAATCATGCCCTCTAATCCTTTATCCTAGCTTCATACTATCTCATTTATGTCCCTCACGGCCCTCAGCTTTATGCCATCTCCTATTTGTCCTAGCCTCATACCACCTTCTCTGTTATCTAGCTTCATGCCATCTGCCCGATGCCCTCAGCTTCATGCCATTTCCTCTATTGCCCTCAGCTTCAAACTCTCTGGTTGGAAAACACTTCTCCAAATCTATTCCCTCCATCCAGAGAAAATGCCCCATGCCTGTCATCTCATACCTAATATACTTATTGGGAAGAGGTATCCTGTAACTCCACAGCTTTGGCATCCCAGGTTGAGCCCAGCAAAATCAAGTTTGAGACCACCTAATAGTTCCCCTGTCTGCCCAGTCATGTAAGACAAAAATTATGTAATTTTCTGATGTACCTTCCACTTTCAAAATCTAGATATCTGATCAGTCTTTAAATCTTTTTGTCCTTTTTAAAATTTTTATTTTAACTGTCTTTTTTTTTAAAGAAAAGATATATAGATCACAAAAAATGTTACATTAAAAAATATAAGAGGTTTCCATATATCCCACCCCCCACCCCCCCACTCCTCCCACATCAACAACCTCTTTCATCATTGTGGCACATTCATTGCATTTTGGTGAATACATTTTGGAGCACAGCTGCACCGCATGCATTATAGTTTACATTGTAGTTTGCACTCTCCCCAGTCCATTCAGTGGGTTATGGCAGGATATGTAATGTCCACCATCTGTCCCTGCAATATCAGTTAGGCCAACTCCAACTACACAAAATGCCCCCACCTCACATCTCTTCTTCCCTCTCCCTGCCCTCAGCAACTACCGTGGCCACAGTCTCTACATCAATGATACAATTTCTACCATTGCTAGAGTCACGATAGTTCTATAGTAGAATACCAGGAAGTCCATTCTAATCCATATTTTATTCCTCCATCCTGTGGACCCTGGGATGGTGATGTCAAAGGGGCTTAGACTCCACATCGCTGATGGATGTGATTTTCCTGCTTGAAGTTGTAGAGTCTCTCAGTTCCCTGGTGTGGTGGATGACTATTTTTACCTCCCTGTTAGCTGATCTGGATAAATCCAATGAACCAGAGAGTAGATTTGCAACTCTGCTAAGGCTCAGGGCCCAGTTGGCACATGGCTAGTCCAGAGATTCAAGTCTCCTGAGTATACGCCAACCTTAGCACCAACCACAGGTTCAGTAAAAGTGACTGTAGAAGTATGTGTAGAAAGGTCACATGTGAGTCCAATTCTATCACACTCAGGAGCACAAATTCCAAAGTAGGGCCCACTGACAAGACACTGAACTCCAGAGCCATCTGCTATGACTGTAGAACCTGTGTGTCTCTGTAGCCCTCAGGAGCGCCAGTACCTGGGGTTGTATCTACTTTGGCTATCTCTGGTATCCTACTGAGACGTGCATAAGCACGACCCCTCTGATGACGTCCCAACTCATTCTGAAGTCTCTTAGCTATATAAACTCATTTGTCTTTACTATTTCCCCCTTTTATTCAAGGTCTTGTTCTAGTTGCATCACCAACTGGTGATTGGTAGTAATCCCTCAGCATCAGGGAGGCTCATCTACAGGAGTCATGCCCCATGCTAGGGAGAAGGTAATGCAAACTATGTAATTTTCTGATGTACCTTCCACTTTCAAAACTTAGATATCTGATGAGTCATTAAGTCTTGTTATTTTTTGTCTCTTAAATCTCCATTTCTATTCTAATTATCTTGGTGCAATAGCTTCCTACCCAGTCTTTCTGTAGCTATGATTGATATCCAAACTTGCCATCAAAGCTTATCTGTCAAATTTTGTCTAGTATTATATTGGTAAAATGCAAATTTGAGTATGACAGTCCACCATATTAAACCCTTGCCAAAGCAGAGAATAAAATCCAGAAAACCCCAGTCCCTTACCATCGCCTAATACCACCACTCCCCTTCTCCTTGCAAGAAGTAACTTTAATTAGTAACATTTTAGAACTACATACAGTTTGCCCCAGAAATCGATTATTTGTTATGTTATCTTGTCTTTGTTGTTTCTTCTGCCTGCAAGGCCCTCAACTTACTCTTCTGCTAGAAAAGTTTAATCCCTCCTGTATATTTAATTCAAAATGAAAAGCTCTGTACAGCCTTCCCTGACTTCTCTAGGCAAATTCCAGATTATCCTCTTTGTATATTTTCATGTTATACAAGTTATGAAATTGTGTTGAATTTCTTAAGTTGCTTATCTGTTTTCAAATTAGTCTATAAACTTCACTTTAAGGTCTATTTTCATTTCCTGTTTTTAAAATTCTTCAGAAAACAGCAAAATATCCACAATACAACCAATATTTAATAAGTTTGTTGGATAGATGAATGAATAGATAAATATATAATCAAGTACACATGCTTATACCTAGCTTTGAAGCCACTCCATGCACTATTTCCACCTTAACCATCTTGTTTTATTTTTTACCCCCTTCCATCACAAGCTCCCTTTGTCTAGACAGGAGAGTCACAGCTCACCTTATTTATTGTTAACTTTATGCTCAACTTGAAATTTTTTTAGGTTTTGGCTTATGGTCGTATTCTAGCCAGCAGTGCCCACTCTTCCTAATTCCCCACCCTCATAAAATAACTGTGTCCCCACCCAACCTAAGTGCTACCTCTTGTACACAGTCATCCTTAACTAACAAATCCTGCAATAGTTTTCCTTTAGAAGTTTGCAATCCCAGAAAAACAAATCAATGGCATCAACAAGTAAATTGCAGAAGAATGGAAATTTTGGCGCAAGAATTTTCTTACTCTTCACTGAGGTTAGTTTAGTGGACTATGATTGTCCTTCCCTAATACCATATGACTCTCTGCTTCATGTATGCTTTCCTGCAAGTATCCACTCTACTGTAATGATCCTTTTATGTGTCTATTCCTTTCCTCTCCTGCATTAATCCTAGCTTGGGAATCTATGGAAATCACAAACAATGTTTTATTTTTATATCAACAGGGTTCTGCACAGTAGTGAATTCATAGTAAATGCTTAATAATTTAATAAAATGAATGACTGTACTTATCACCCTCTATAAGATGATAAGGTCTATTACAACAGGGATTTTTTTGTTTAGTATGCTCTAGTATCTCTAGTACTTGCCATATGGTAAGGTTTGATTGAATGAATGGAATAATTAATTTTGTATATAAGAAACATTTAGGGAAGCAGATGTGGTTCAAGTGATTGGGTTCCCATCTATCATACGGAAGGTCCAGAGTTTGATTCCCAGGGCCTTCTGGTGAAGGTAAGCTGGTCTGCATGGTGAGCTGGCCTGAGCAAAAAGCTGGCCCATGCAAAGTGCTGGCCTACATGGCCAGTTGGCCCTAGAGGAGTGCTGGCTCATGCAGGAGTGCTCGCCCATGTGGCAAGCTGGCCTGAGCAGAGAGCTGGCCCACCAAGATGACACAACAAAAAGAGACATGGAAGAAAGAAAATAAGAGATGGAGCAGACCAGGGTGCTGAGGTAGCACAGGAGATTGGGCACTTCTCTCTCACACCGGAAGATCCCAAGATCGTCCCCAGTGCTACCTGAAGAGAAAACAAGCAGACACAGAAGAACACACAGTGAATGGACACAGAGAGCAGACAACGAGGGAGATGGGGGCAGAAGGAAAATAAAGTAAGTAAATAAATAAATAAATAATAAAAAAGAAAAGGAAAGAAAGAAATAATTAGCTATAATTGCTTCCTGCATGTATTTGTGAGTTTAGAACCCACCACATTCCATGAAGAATGCCAAACTAAACTGATACCAATATTATTACTACAGGATTCCACATATACACACACCTATACATAGAGGAGGTACATGAAATCATGAAATGATAATCCTGCATAGGATCACCTTAAGAGAGTAAAAAAGCCTGGTCATGCACACACATCACTATTGCAAAATTCAGTTGTAGGGGAGCAGACATGACTCAAGTGGTTGAGCACCCACCTCCCACATGGGAGGTCCCAGGTTCAGTTCTGGTGCCTCCTGAAAAACCAAAAGCAAACAACAAGCAAAATAAATTAAAAAATCAGCTTCAATGCTGGAGGAAAGCCAATAAATAGACTTGCTGAGATATGGTGTATTAGTCTTCATTGTGGCTCCTTCATGAATAAATGAATAAAATACATGAATAAAAATACTTTGCATGAATGCTGAAAAATAAGTTTCTCTACTGTATAGAGTGCAGTGCTCCAAGGACAAAGCTGTGAAACAGGATATAAAGAGAAGTCAGCAGAACTAAGAAAAATAGAGAATTATGCAGAGAATCAGCAAAAGTCAGTGCCATAAAAGAAGAAGGTAGAGAATTTCTAGAAAAAAAATTATTGATGTGTGTCAAATACAGCAAAAACTTCCAGTGGTTTAATAATCTTACCAAATCCTATGCAAAGCAAAGTTCCAATTAGTCTTGTTAATAGTAGGATAAGCAAAGCTACAGAATGTTTAAAATCTTTTTTTATTAATATTTGTGAAAGAAGTAGTATATCCATAAATATCTTTCTTTGACAGTTAATGAAAAGAGAATCTTTTCTGTGTAGAAAAAAAGAACTCATTCTGTTTTTCTTAAGATAGGAATTATATCAACCCAGAGACATGAGTAGTTTCAGGGATATATGGGAGGAACTGGGCATGGAACCAGTTGTGAACTGGGAAATGAAATTGTAAGTAAAACCGAAAACTGTCCTTTAAAAAACTTTGTGCAGTCATACCTGGGGCCCAGAGATTGAATTAGGGTTGCTAAATAGTTAGTCCACACTATACTTTATAAAGAACATTCCAGCCATTCGAAGCTGCTCTTGAATATATGGGACTCAAAGCAACAAAGAAAACAAGAAGAAAAGTGGAGGAAGTTGAACTCAAGCAGCACTGCTTTCTTATCCTTCTTAGTCTTGAGAAAAGTGGTGCCTAAACTGAAAGTGCCCTGAAGGCGGCTTTAACTTATCTGACCATTCCTTACCCCAGGGATTGCCTCAGGTCCTGCTGACTAGGCAACTGTTCCAGGTCAAGCTTCCACCAACTCAAGAGTTCTTAAAGAAGCCCCGTTGTGTATTCAAAGTGGATAGCATTGTTTTCCTTTGTCTAAGCTTGTCTTGCTCCTACCGTTGTTTATTCTTTAATGTCTACGTTGTATTTTGTGCTCCTGGCAAAGGTAGCTCCTCAAGAGGGTGAATTAAGGCTAAAGTGAAGTGTTCAATACTTCCCTTCTGGGGCAGTAAGAAGTGCCTATTTGTTTGATACTTTTCTGGAAGCACTCGACTAGTCTAGCTTTAAACATGCCAAAATGACCCTGTATGCTCACTGAAGTGAGAATTCCAATTTATACTAAATTTTTGTATTTAAAAAGGAAATTATGAGAGATGTTGGGTGAATTTGTTTGGTTATTTAGTAGGGAGTGAGGATGCAAAGGGAATGAGAAAAAAGAAGTTTAGGGGAAGAGATGATGCATGGAAAAGTGTGTTTTAGAAACTTCAATCCCTAAAATACATGAACTTGCCACTGGGGATGTTCTTACAATGCTAAGCATTCTGACATGAAATAGTTTTTGGAATATCCATTTTGGGGCAACATTTACATGCCTAACACTGTAATAGGCATTCTTGGGGACAAGGAGTAGAATATAAAAATATGAAACGTGATATAGGGCCCACAAAATCTTAAAAACATAGACATTGTATAATACTTAAACTCCATGATGCAGTCCATTTCTGTTTAACTAGAAAAAATGACACAGGATTCATTTCCTGTATGCATCAGTTATTTGGGTGCAAATCTGATCACTACTGCTAAAAAAAATTAAGCAAGTAAAATATATTCCCAAATGAGTGTGAGTCCATAGTAAGAGCTTCTACTATACATAGGGTGACCATATGTCCCAGTTTGCCTGGGACAGCCTCAGCTTTCTCTTGTGTCCCAGCATAATTATAGATCAAACTTCTTTCACTCTCAAAAGCATTGCAGTTTGAACAAATTATGTGATTAAACATAAATTTACTATACAACCTAACAATTCCATACCTAGGTTTCTAACCATGTGAAAGGAAAACATGTCCTCGTGAACACTTGTATGCTAATATTCAGAGCTGCATTATTCCTGATAGCTAAACACTGAAAACAACCCAAATGCCAATCAATTGATGAATATGGTATATCCATACAATGTAATATTATTCATCCATTAAAAGGAATGAAGTACCAACGCATACTGCAGAGTGGATAAACCTTGAATACATTATGTTAAATGAAAGAAACTAGTCACAAAATACTATCTGCTCTACAGGTCCAATTACATGAAATGTCTAGAAAAGGTGAGTCTGCAAAGACAGGAAATAGATTAGTGGTTGTGTAAGGCTGGTATGGAGATGAGGAATGATAGCCAGTAGGCATGAGGTTTCTTTTTGTGAGAGATGGAAATGCTCTAAAATTGGATGGTAGTGATGACTTTACAACTCCGTAAATTTACTAAAAAAATCCTTGATTTGTACACTTAAAACAAGTGAATTATTTAGTATATAAATTATACCCCAATAAAGATGTTTAAAAAAATAAATCAATATAGTTTACCACATTAAGAAAATAAAAGAGCAAAATCAATAGATGTAGAAAAAGTAGGTTAAAAAAACAAATATCAAAGGAGTGATTTTTTCATTACATTCCATAATGTATCTTCCAATTAGTCAGATTCAAAACAATTGAAAATCTGGATATATCAATAAGGTCTGAGTAGATTATACCCTGGTAATAGACAACCACAAAATCTGAGCCTTCTATTTAATTGGAGATACTGGAGCAGAGTGCAAGATTACCAAGAGTCCTGTATCTGAGAACATGATAGATTAAGAAAAATGGTATGTTAAGTTTGGAGGCCAAAGGATCAAAATTTATATTTAACAACGTGATACTTTAAAGGAAAATTGGAAAATTATTGATAGGCCCTAGATATTAAAGATTTAAAGCAACAGTTTAAAATAGACTTACATCTTAGGGCTTAAATTAAGCTTCAGTAGTCATTAAGACTGTAATGGAAAAACATTTTCTGCAATATTAATAGGCATGATACTGCTAGAGTAAGCAGTGGGTTTTTTGCCCAGGATAAAGCTTGGGCAGATAGAAAAGCTAAAGCTATAAAAATAGCAGTAGTGTATAGAACTTTGTTGAAACGTTACAGTCATTCAATAGATGTTGAATTTTTTTATACTATTGTTTCTGTATCTCTTGAAATGGTCATATGACTTTGTTCCTTTATTTTCTTAAACATTTGATAATATGGTTATCTACCTATCACTAGCACCATCTTTAAAAACTGCATATGCATATTTATTTTAGCATTGTGGAGAATAAATATGAAGACGAAAGAAAAAAATTTGATACCAAGTACGAGACAGAAAATAGAACAATTCTTTTCCCTATAGGATTGATTAATAGAGGGTTGAAATATAAGGAAGTTTCTTTCCAATGGTTCACTCTTTTCATTCATACCAAGAAATATTCGAGATTTGGAGTAACAGTTTGAAAATTATCAGTCAGATTATCATAGATGTCTCCAGAATCCTCCTTACTCATCCATGACGAGTTAGTGGCTGGCTTGGTAGGTTTTAGTTTTGTTTCATTCGCTCTCTACCCAAATAATACTTGGAATATTATTGTAAATGACCTTTATCTTAGAGTTATTTAAAAGCACCATGCAAATCCTAAAAGTTTTCCTCAGACATCTAAATTAAAGTATACTTAAGAAAAATGAAAGTACAAGACAGTGCAATTCTAAAGTCATTTGGCAAACTGATTCTGTCAAGAAAGCTTAGTTTCATTCCATTTGCCGCAACAGCTTTTTTTTTTTCAAAACTCCTCTTTTCTTGTTCTTGTAATACGTTTGGGAGGCCTGTCAGTCTCTAAATAGCCTTGCAGATTAAATTTTTAACTCTCCTCTCTTCATGCAGATATATATTTCTGACAAAGAATTGCCCTGAGATGTCAGCTTCCATTTTTCTCACCGGAGAGAAAGGATATAGGTGTAAGTGTGGACTTTCAAGTCTTAACTTCATCAGGAAACATGCACATATGCATATGCCCCTCTCCAGGACCATGTATCTGATTTTGCATGGTTTACTTCTTTTAGATTTCTGACTCATATTTTATAATCTCCTTTTCCTTCAATGGGGCTTGAAGCTAACAATGTAACAGACTAAACCAAGAAAATGAATACCTATTTTACTTTTATAAATTGATAATTTTAATAATGAGGATATGCCAAAGGTAGTAAGTGAATACAAAAGAATAGCACGGGGGAAACGTAGCTCAGGCACTTGAGTACCTGCCCCCCACATGTGAGGCCCTGTGTTCAATCCCTCCTACGTCATAGAAACAAAAATCAAACAACAAACAAACAAAAAAACTTAGGAGAATCCATGTGGCTCAGTGGTTGAGCACCAGTTTCCCACGTGTAAGGTCCAGGTTTCAATTTCTGCAGCTGGTACCTCAAAAAAAAGAAAAAGAATAGCACTTAGTTAAACATGAGTTTAAGAATTGGTTTCCTATGCAATGATGCCTAAGATGAACTTTAAAGGATGATTTTGAAACGGGAATAAAGAGAGAGAGCAAAAGAAGGTAATTCTAAGCAAAGGAGACAATAAATGAGCTTGAAGAAACAGCATGGTTTGTATAAGAATTTCAAAGATGGGTAATACTAAGTTCTGAAGAATGAGGCTGAAAGTGGGTATGTTCTAGAAGACCTGCAGAGTTGCACTACGATCATTCCTAGGAAAGAGGATGACATTCTCCTAGTCAAGGGAAAGGCCCACTTTAGGCTATGTGTTTTAGCATTCCTTTTTACCTTTCTATTGTGTAACATAGTATCCAGTTGGTAGAAACAGTCCATCTGATACTAGGAGAATTAAAAGAAGTCACTTCCATTACATGTATTTGTGGAGCTGGCACGAATTTTATTGTGTAGTCTGACTTTTATTCAAAATTAACCTAACACTAAAAGAAGAAGCATAAAATTGTAGAAATATGAGCACTTGATTTGTTAGAAGATGAGTTTTCTAGTTCCAATTTAGTCAATGAGTAGTTGTAAAACCTTGAGGAAATTTTAGCCCCATTTTTCCTCAGTTTCCCTGTCAGAAACTAATAAAACTATATTACATGATTCTTAGTCTTCACATTTTAAAATCTCATGGTTCAGGTTCAGGAAGGGTGTAATTATTTAACCAATAGTCATAAAAAAAGACATTTGAGGAAAACTTAAATAAACTACATGCAAGTCATAGAAGATATCACATAGCAACAGATATCTATAAGTTTATGAATATTTACATCTAAAAACATCAGACTAATGCATTGATTTTCGTTATTTTTTTATTCTATTTATTAGAAAAGTTGTGGGTTTACAGAACACTCATGCGTAAAATCCAGGATTCCCATTACCACCACACCACCAACAGCCAGCATTGCTATGGAAAATTTGATACAATTGATGATAACAGATTTTTATAATTGTACTATTAATAAAGTCCGTGGTTTAACTTAAGATTCACTGTTTGTGTATGTATTTCCTTGGATTTTTTAAAAAATTTTTATTCTGTTACTATATATACATTCTAACATTTACCTTTTTAATCATATTCAGAGATATATTTCAGTGCTGTTAATTGCATGCACAGTGTTGTGTTACCATAACCACCTTTGATTACCAAATATTTCCATCATTGCAAATAGTAACCCTTACATTTTAAGCCTTAACTTCCCATTCCTTATCCCTATCCCATCCCCTAGCAACCTATTCTAGAATCTGACTCTACAAGTTTGCTTATCTCTTTCTTTCAAATCAGTGAGATCATACATGATTTCTCCTTTGTATCTGGCTTATTTCACTCAGCATGATGCCTTCGAATTTCACCCATGCTGTCATGTGTATGAGGATAATATTCCTTGGCATGTATATAGCACATTTTATTTATCCATTCATTGGTTGAAGGACACTTGGGTTGCTTCCCATCTTTTGGCAATTTGACACTGTCTTTATGAATACTGGTGTGCAAATACCTGTTGGAGTCCCTGCTTTCAATTCTTTTGGGTAGTGGGATTCCTGGTTTATATGGCAGTTCTGTCCTAAGCTTTCTGAGGAACTGCCAAACTGTCTTCCACAACAGCTGTACCATTTTACATTCACCAGCAATGAATGAGTGTTCTTTTTCCTCTACATCCTCTTTTTTTTTTTTTAGGCTCACATACATCTTTATTAAACAAAATAGGAACATTACAATCAACACATTTTTGCCAATGAGAAATAAGTTTGTTTATTCCTGTAGTGTGAAAATCCGTGCTTCGGGATTTGACGAACTCTTGGAAAACATTTTCTGCATCCTGCTGGTTGTGGAAGTGTTTTCCCTGCAAAAAGTTTCGAGCTGCTTGAAGAAGTGTCTACACCTCTTTTAACACATGTTATTTTCTGGGTTGTTGTTGTATGTTTGTTAATTTATTTTAAAATTTTTGTTTACAGAAGAGTTTCAAAATGTAGGGGATTCCCATATATGCCACCTTTGCCCTCTTTCACATTTTCCACGATTAATAACATCTCACATTAGTGTGGTACATTTGTTACAATTGATGACCAAAGAGTGAAGCGCTGCTACTAACCATGGTCTATAATTTACATTATGGTTTACACTTTGCACTGTACAGTTTCATAGGTTTAACAAAAATTACAATGGCCTGAATCCATCATTGCAATATCACACAAAACAATTCCAATGCCTTAAAATGCCCTATGTTCCACCTATTCTTTTCACCCCCTCCCCTCAGAACCTCTGGTAACACTATCTTTATATTAGTGTTACAAGTTCTTTTGTTACTACAATAATAATAAGTCTACTTTGGTTCATGGTTGCATTCCCCAATATGTTTGTTCATTGCTCAATCTTAAGGATTTGGGGGTGGTGATGCTAGCTCTGCTTCACATTGAGAGGGGCCGTTGACCATATGGGGCAGATGGAAGGAACTGTTTTGCTTCAAGTTGTAGATACTCTTTGCTTTGAGGGATAGGCATTGTCCATCATCATCATTTTGTTAGTGGCCCTGGGCATGTCCAATGAACTGGAGAGTAGGTGATGGCTACAACTCTGAGATTCAAGGCTCACCCAGCATATAAACAGACCAAAGATTTAAGTCTCTGGAGCATATATTTAACAAGTATAGTGCTAATTATATGTTAAAATAAAACAGGTAGAAGAATCATGTGTTGGGAAATTATAAAAGATCTATTACATTGGGGAAATAGGTTGTCATATATTCCAAAGTAAGGCCCACAAACAGGGGGCTGATTTCATGGGGTTGTGCATCTTGCCGATTAGTGTCCAGAAGTCTCTAGAGCCCTCAGGAGCACCCCTGCTTGAGGCTTTGTTTACTGTGGCAGTCAGTGAGATCCTCCTGAGACATGCATAAGTGTTACCTCTGGAATGACCTCCCTACTCACTTGGAAATCTCTTAGCCATAAAAATTCATTTGTATTTAATCCCCCCCCCCCTTTTGGTCAAAGTCTTTGTCCAAATACATCACTGGTTGACACTTGGTAACAATTCTTCGGTGCCAGGGAGTTTCATCCTCAGGAGTCATATCCTATGCTAGGGAGAAAGTAGTGAATTTATTCGCTGAGTTTGGCTGAGAGAGAGGCAACATTTGAGTAACATAGGGGGTTTTCAGTAGGTAACTCTTGAGAAATAGATATTATTAGGCTAAGTTTCAATTTCACAAAAATAAGGTTCGTAAGTACAAACATTAATACTGAGGGTTTGGCACATTGGTCTGCTTTCTGACCTGGCCCTCCCCCCCCGAGATGGCTCCTTTTCCTGTCTGCTTGTTGTTTCTGCTTGTTGTCTGCTCTCTGTCTGCTCATTGTCTCTGCTCCTTGTGCCTACTCATTGCTCATCTTCTTTTAGGAGGGACCAAAAACCAAATCTGAGACCTCTCGTGGGAGGCAAGTGCCAAATTGCTTGAGCCACATCTGCTCCCTGCTCATTGTGTCTGATCATTGTATCTGTTTATTGTGTCTCCTTGTTGTATTAGCTCATTGTGTCTACTTGTCTTTTCCTTAGGAGGCACCGAAAACTAACCCTAGAACCTCCCATGTGTGAAAAGGGAGCCCAACTGCTTGAGCCATATTTTCTCCCTTGCTTTCTTTTAATAGGCACTGCCTATGTACTCTAGAGATTCTTGCCACTCTATTAGAGACTGTAGCAGGACTTCCCAGAATGGTAATTTAATATTTTTTGGTTATTTTGTGGTTCTCCACTCACTGAAATAATAGGCTTTGACCACATGAACACACTCATATTCCATAAAGGCGTGGCCCAGGTGCTCCCTTCCCCACACATCCCCCCACCACTGATACCCCACACCAGTGACCCTCTCCTGCCATGGTTTCCAAAAGAAATTTCCCACAATTGTATTCTCAACCATAATCCTCTACCTCCCCAGAGTTCACCTGTTCTTTCCTCCATACCTTGTTCCAGCTCTATGGATAAACCAACCCATCCCCAAACCCTGCTCATACTCACTCTCCAGCATCATCAACCCCACTCACATTGCTGCAGCCCCATCACCCCCATCTACTGCCAAACATCCACCATCCACCTTACTATAGATTCTGTCCAGACTGAGCATTGGCTCACCACTTCTACTCCCTTTCTATCTCCTGGTAACCTGTCTTCCAGACTTGACCTTTGTGAGTCTACTCAATGTCCTTAGCTCATATCAGTGAGATCATGCAATATTTTCCCTGTAGTGACTGGCTTACTTCATTCAAATAAGGTCTTTGAGATTCACCCATGTTGTCACACATGTCAATATTTCATTCCTTCTTACATCTGAGTAATACTCCATCATATGTTTATATCACATTTTGTGTCTCCATTAATCTGTTGATGGACACTTGGGCTACTTCCTACCTTTGGCAATTGTGAATAATGCTGCAGTGAACATTGGTGTGCATATACTTGTTCTCACACCTGCTTTCAATTCTTCTGGGCATATTCCTAGTCATGGGATTGCCAGACCAATTGACAATTCTACAGTGTAGCAGTTTGATATTACTGTTGGAATTCCAAAAAGAAATATTTGATTATGTTTGTAAACTGATCTTTTCCTATGGGCATATTAGATTATATTGGATTCAGAGGTTTGATTGATTAAGTAATCATGTAAACCTCTTGTGCCTATTTGGTGGGTGGGGACTCACAGGTAAAAGGCATAGTAAAGGACAGAGTTGGGGTTTTTTAATGTTGGAGTTTTGATGTTGGAGTTTGATGCTTGTAGCAGTTGATATGGTTATGAATTCCAAAAATAGATATTGGATTATGTTTATAATCTGGTCTGTACCTGGGCATGATTAAGTTATGATTAGGGCTTTGATTGGGCCATGTCATTAGGGCATTGAGATAAAAAAGGCATGCAGATAAAAGGCATGGCACAGGACAGAGTTGAGGATTTTTTTATTTTGGAGCTTTGATGTTGGTGTTTGATGCTGAAGCCTTAAGTTGGAGCCCAGGGAAGTAAGCTCACAGAAGAAAGAGAAGCAAGCCCCAGGAAGAGAGGAACTCTGAGCCCAGGAAGAAGCAAGCCCTGAGAAGAGAGGAACTCTGAACCCAGAGAGAAGCAAGCCCCAGGAAGGGAGGAATCCAGGAAGCCTGAACCCTCACAGACATCTGCAGCCATCTTGCTCCAACACATGAAAATAGACTTTGGTGAGGGAAGTAACTTATGCTTTATGGCCTGGTATCTGTAAGCTCCTACCCCAAATAAATACCTTTATTAAAACAATCAGTTTCTGATATTTTACATCAGCATGATTTTGGCTGACTAATACATATGGTTAGCTTCCTGAGAAACTGCCAAACCATCCTCCACAATGGCTGCACAATTCTATACTCCCAAGAGCAGTGGATGAGTGTTCCTATTCCTCCACATCCACTCCAACAGTTGTAGTTTTCTGTTTTTTAACAAAAGTAATAGGTAATAGGTATAAGATGAAATATTATTGTAGTTTTGATTTGAATTCCCCTAACAGATAGTGATGTTGAGTATCTTGTCATGTGCTTTTTAGTCATTTTTAGTCATCTGTATTTCCTCTTTGGAAAAGTGTCTATTCAAATCTCTGGCCCATTTTTTAAATGCGTTGTTTGTCTTTTTCTTTTCAATTCGTAAAATTTCTTTATATGTGTTGGATATGAGATCCCTATCAGATAGGTGGTTCCCAAATATTTTCTCCCATTGAGCAGACAGTCTTTCACTTTCTTGACAAATTCCTTTGAAATACAAAGTTTTAAATTTGAGGAGGTCTAATTTATCTATTTTTTCTTTCATTGCTAGTGATTTGTGTGTAAAGTTAACAAAACCATTTCCTACTACAGATCTCATAGATGCTTCCCTACATTATCTTCTAGGAGTCATTCTAATGGGTATGAAATGTTCTCATTGTGGTTTTGATTTGTGTTTCCCTGATGGCTAATGATGTTGCACATCTTTCTTGTGCTTTCTGGCCAAGATATACAAATCTTTTGCCCATTTTTTTATTGAGTTGTTTTTCTTTTATTAAGTTGAAGGATTTCTTTTTATTTTTTAAGATTTATTTATTTTATTTATTTCTCTTCCCTTCCCCGCTCCCCCCCATTGTCTGTTCTCTGTGTCTATTTGCTGTGTGTTCTTCTTTGTCCGCGTCTGTTGTTGTCAGTGACATGGGAATCTGTGTTTCTTTTTGTTGCGTCATCTTGTTGTTTCAGCTCTCCATGTGTGCGGCGCCATTCCTGGGCAGGCTGAACTTTCTTTTGCACCGGGCGGCTCTCTTTACGGGGTGCACTCCTTGCACGTGGGGCTCCCCTACGCGGGGACACCCCTGTGTGGCACGACACTCCTTGCGCGCATCAGCACTGTGAGTGGGCCAGCTCCACATGGGTCAAGGAGGCCTAGGGTTTGAACCACGGACCTCCCATGTGGTAGACGGACGCCCTAACCACTGGGCCAAGTCCACTTCCCGGATTTCTTTATCTCAAGAAAATAATTCCATTTACCATAGTAACTAAAAGAAACATATATCTAGGAGTAAATCAATCCAAGTATGTAAAGGCCTTGTACAGAGAAAACCATGAAAGCATTATTAGAAGAAATTTTTAAAAGACCTAAATAAATGGAAGGACAATCCATATTCAAGGATTGGAAGACTAAATATCATTAAGATGTCAATACTACCCAAAATGATTACAGATTCAATGCAATCCCAATCAAAATTCCAACAACCTTCTTTACAGAAATAGAAAAGCCAATCATCAAGTTTATGTGGGAGGACAATGAGCCCTGAATAAACAAACCATCTTAAACTTTTTTCCATCTTAAAACTTATTCCAAAGCCACAGTAATAAAAACATCATTGTTCTGAACAAGGGCAGTCCTATAGACCAATGGAATAGAACTGAGAGTTCAGAAATCAACCCTCATGTTTATGGTCAACTGATTTTTGACAAGGTAGCAAAGACCTCTCAGTTGGAAAAGAACAGTCTCTTCAGCAAATGGTGTTCATCTCCTATCTCACACTAAAATCACTCAAAGTGTATCAAAGGTCTAAATACAAGAATTAGAACTATGAAACTCCTAGAAGAAAACATAGTGAAACATCTTCAGGACCTTAGGTTAGACAAAGGTTTCTTAGACTTTATACCCAAACCACAAGCAACAAAAGAAAAAAATTGATAAATTTAAAACTTTTGTGCCTCAGAGGACTTTACTATGATAGTAAAAAGACAACCCACACTTGGGAGAAAACATTTGGAAACCACATATCCATTAATGGCATTGTTTGTATGAGTTTAAAAAGAGTCAGATCCATTTAGAAATGCATACTGATGTATTTATGGATTAAATTATGTGATATTCTTGATTGTCTTCTTAATAATCCAGAGGTATTGGGAGATGTGTGGTAATGGGGAGAAAAATAAATAAAACAAAAATAGCCTTTAATTGATGGTTACTGTGGTTGGGTGATGGGCATGTGGGGGTTCATTGTTCTCTGCTTTTGAGTATGCTTGAAATTTTACAAAATGTTTTTAAAATATTGCTTCCATATTGTTAAATTAAAATACCAAGGTATAGAAGAATGTACTTGCATTTAAAAGAAGGTTAAGGATAGAAAATACTTGAATTTATGTTCTGTGAAATATTGATGACCTATGATGGTGGGAACAAGAAGGACAGCAACAGAGGTCTCTGTGTATAACATTATAATTATTTTAACTTTTTAATCATCAAAATTTTAATCACATGTAATAAAAAATTTAGAATTGTGCCAATATAATGTAGTAGTGATTGACTGGTCTTTACAATAAATGGTGCGTGGTTAATTAAATATTCATTTGAGAAAACAAATGAACTTAATCCCTACCTCAAACCAAAAGCAAAAATTAATTCCAGATAGATTGTAGAACTAAATTTGAAGGGTAAAACAATAAATCTTTGAGAAAAAAAAGTATCTTCATGGTCTCAGGTAGAAAAGACTTCTTGAATGGGATACAAAACTACAAATTATAAAATTTTAAAAAGGAAGTGGTGCTCATTCAAATTAAGAGCTTCTTAATAATCATAAATACAAATAAAACAGTGAAAAGATTCATTCTTCCAGAAGATATTTTTGTAATACTTGTATCAAACACGAAAATGAAATCCAGGATGTGATTTTGAAAATAACAGTTAATTAGCAATAGCAACAGCAAACAAAGCAATTTAAAATATAATGGGATTAACTCTCCATTCCATAATTGTTGCTGCACATAGTGACTTCCTTTAAAAGAGTATAGTATGGAAGGGGAGGGGGAGGGTTGGGAAGAGTAACTTTACAGTGGGGAAACTTGACAAACACTACTTCAGCCAAATGATCAAGGTTAACATCAACAGTTAACAGGATTTCCCTTGAGATTGGTGTATACCCAGGAGACTTCAATCTCTGGACTGGTCATGTGCCAGGTGGGCACTGAGCCTCAGCAGAGTTGCAACTCCTACTCTTGGGTTCTTGGACTTACACAGGTCAGCTAACAGGGAGGTGAAGATGGTCAACCACCACACCAGGGAACCGAGAGTGCCTACAACTGCAAGCAGGAGAATTGCATCCATGTGGGATCTAAGCCCCCTCTTGATACACAGGTGAAGTGAACATCACCATTCCAAGGTCCACAGGATGAAAGAATAAAATATGGATTAGAGTGGGCTTACTGATATTCTACTATAGAACTATTGTGACTAGTAATGGGAAAAAATCGTAGTATCGATCTGGAGAAAGTGGCCGCGGTAGATGCTGAGGGTAGGGAGAGGGAAGAAGAGATGTGATGTGGGGGCACCTTTGGGATTAGGAGTTGTCCTAAATGATATTGCCGGGGCAGATGCTGGACATTATATATCCTGTCATAGCCAATTGAATGTACTGGGGGAGAGTGTGTAAACTACAATGTAAACTATTATCCATGTGGTGCAGCAGTGCTCCAAATATAATGAATGTGCCACAATGATGAAAGAGTTTGTTGATGTGGGAGGAGAGGGGTGGGGTGGGTGTGGGGTATATGGGAACGTTATATTTTTTAATGTAACATTTTTTGTGATCTATGTATCTTAAAAAAATACAATTTAAAAAAATGATGGAGGTGAGGGGGTCTGGAGTGGGATATATGGGAACCTCATGTTTTGTAATGTAATGTTTTGTGTGATCTATTAACTTTTTTTAAAAAGATAATTAAAAAATAAAATAAAATTTTTAAAAATAAAAATAAATTAAATTAAATTTAAATTAAATGTGGCAAGAGGGAGCTAACACCCCAGATGGTCTTGCAACATGGTTTCAGTGGCCAGTGGAGTCATTTTGGGGGTACATATTCTTTATATCATGTCTGCATTAGACAAATTAAAATGTAAGATGTTTAACTTAATAATTCTACATTGTTTGCAGTAACTTCTAAAGGCAGTGCCTAGGAAAGATTTTAAAGAACTGGTTTATGTGATAAATGATTTTGCTGGGACTCATAATTCAATAAATGTGGAGTAAGATGGGGCTTTTACTTACATAGGAGAGACTTCCAGAAAGAAATGACAAGCTGAATATTTTTAATTCTCAGATTATGGTGAAATCAAAACAGAGAAATATTATAAGACTACATGAGTGAAAAACCCTTCCCTGAAAATTGCAGTTCTGATGTGGGTATTACTTAAACACAAGAGTCTGAACCTGTGGGCTAATAAATTACAAAATGAGACTGAATTCACAGCTTTCCCAAAGAATGTGAAGTGAGTACAAAAAAATTTTTTTTAATTTTCCCAAAAATGGCCTTTAGTTCAGAGCAATCACTAATCCCAAAATGACATTCTGATTTGCCGGTTGTAGTGATGGTCCTTGGATCAGGTGGTGAACAAAGCATTCACCTTAGTTTATGTCACAAGGAACAAAGTGGGTCTACATAAAAACCTAAAATTATGTCCTACATCTGGGTTGAATAGTTGAAAAAGACATAGTTGGAAATGGGGAAAACATGCACATTGTTTTTTATGATCTGTGAATATAGATTATTATTCTAGGAATTGCAGAGAGAAAGTTCCTGAAAATGTCCTGACCTATGAAAATAATTTTTAAAGGATAACCTTAAATCGTTGGAAGAATCACAGAAAATATTGAGACCATCAATATTTGAAGAATCAGAAATTGTGTTGTAGATAACAACTTAACTTATGGTTGGAAATGAGCAGGAGAAAGGAGTATATTGGAGTTGGAATGTGATTATTGTAAACCAAATCAGATGGTGTCTCCAGTTCAGGATGTGACCTCTTTCTGGAGAAAGTGAATAAAAACTCTGAAAGCTGATAAAAAAATAATAATAAATAAAGAATAAATAGCATTTCCTTTGATATGATGTGATGAAAATGGTACTTTACCTCTGTGGTTTTAAAGATGATAGATAGATAGATAGATAGATAGATAGATAGATAGATAGATAGATAGATAGATAGAACCATGAGAAACAAAATACCTGACCAGTACTCCTCAAAACTGTGAAAGTCATCAAAAACAAGAAAAGTCTGAGAGATTCCTACATCCAAGAGGAGCCTAAGAAGACATGGTAACTAAATGTAATGTGATACATTAATGGGATACTGAAACAGAAAGAAATATTAGGTAAAAACAATGAAATCTGAATAAACTATTGACTACTGACTTCAGTTAATAATACTGTATCAATGCAGGTTCATTAGTTATAACAAATGTACTATACTGATGTAAGATGCTAGTAATAAGGGAAATGATGTGGGATATTTGAAAACTCGCTGTACTATTTTAGCAATTTTTCTGTAAATCTAAATCTCTTCTAAAAACTGAAGTTTGCTAAAAATTTGAAAAGGCGTTTTACAAGAGGTAACAACCAATAGGTCAAACAACATATGAAGAGGAACTTAACATCTTTAGTCATTAGTAAATTGCAAATTGAATGAAACCACTATGAGGAACCCATACATACGCATGCATGCCTAGCCTCATAAAGGCTGATTCAGCATTATGAAGACTGATACCAACTGTTGTCGAGGATGTGGAGAAACTGGAGCTGGAGCACTCATACACTGATAATGAGAGTGTAGATTCATACAATCCCTTTGGAAAACTATTTGACAGTATATACTAAACCTAAATATTCACCTACTCTATGATCCAGCATTTCCATTCATAGGAATGGAACACATAGGAATAGAACACAGGAGAACTGAATGCATATGTCCATTAACAGGAAACAACACAAAAGCCCATCAATGGGAGAATAGATAAATACATTATGATAATATTTATGCAATGGAATACTATACAGCAATGAAAAAACAGCAAACTACCTCCATACGCTCCAATATAGATGAATCTCTTGTACTTAGGATTGAGCAGAAGAGGCTAGAACATGTGTACAGTGTATGATTCCATTTATATGAAGTTTGAAAACAGACAAAATTAATTTGTGATGATAGAAATAAGAATAGTGGTTAAATCTGGGAGTATTGTTTCAAAATGAGCACAAGATAGCTTTCTGGGGGTTGGAATATATTTTATAGATTGAATTGTGCATTGTATTGCATGTTGTTACACTTTAATTTTTAAAAATTGGTAATTTTTTAAAACTTACACATAATGGGTAAAATAAAGTATCAAATGACAAGAGGAAAAATAAATTTACAACAAAATTGAAAAATCAATGGTAATTGACCTTAGTATATAAAAGGTCTAAAAACTGAGTATCAGTCTCCTAATCGGAAAAGTGACAAAGGACATGAAAGGACAGCATAGAGAAGGTGTTGAAATGAGTCATCTATATAATTTTTAAATTATCCAAGCTTTGCAATAAAACACAATTTTAGCAGGATTAGATGTGAGGGTGTCTTGTATGAGAAGTTAGACAATACAACTTCCTTGAAGTTCTGCCAGATGATCACTAAGAATACAATATTCAGGGAAGCGGATGTGGCTCAATTGACAGAGCATCCACCTACCACATAGGAGGTCCAGGGTTCAAACCCAAGGTCTCCTGACCCATGTGGTGAGCTGGCCCACACACAGTGCTGATGCGCACAAGGAGTGCCGTGCCATACAGGGGTGTCCCCTATGTAGGGGAGCCCTATGCACGAGGAGTGCACCCTCAAGAAGAGCCACCCCATGTGAAAAAAAGTGCACCCTGTCCAGGAATGGCACTGCACACAAAGAGAGCTGACGCAGCAAGATGATGCAGCAAAAAGAGACACAGATTCCTGGTGCTGCTGACAAGAATGCACGCAGGACAAAGAAGAACATACGGTGAATGGACACAGAGAGCAGACCACGGTGGGGGGGGGGAGGAGAGAGAAATAAACTTTTTAAAAATTAAATTAAATTAATTTAAAAAGAATACAATATTCATGGAAATTCCAACTCAGGTAATATCCAGATTAGACAAAAGAGAAGCCCAATTCCAAGACTGACCAGGATTCTATGGAGTAAATTGAACCTACATCTGAGGTTTACACTATACAGATTTGTCTGTACAGACTTGTACTTCCAAAGGAGGTGGAACTGGTAAAAAACAAAAAAGCTTGTGCAGATTTGAAAACATGTTTGACATGTGCTGGCATTAGTGACTTATTTCGAACTAATGAAATGCGTTGGAATTTACTCTGAATGACTTCTGAAATGAGGTGATTCAGCTTCTGTCTAGTGTTCTCTCTCTTTCTCCTTCTCCCTCTCCCTTCCCTCCTCTCTCTCCAATAATAGGTGCCTTCAGACCCTTGTGCACCATGTAAGAAGTCCAGCTAATCTGAAGCCACCCAGTGAGAGACCAGTGGAGAGATCACAGATAAAGAAATGCCCACAGAGCCCCAGCTATTCCAGCCCCAGCTTTTAGAGTGTTTCCAGCCTATGCACCAGACATGAGTAAAGAAGCCGTCTATGGAAACATTTCCCCCTAACCCTAGCCATATAACTGATGTGGGCTATGGGTGGAAGGCTCTTTGTCTCTTCAGAGATAACTAAGTTGTTTGACTTGTGGGTGTGGAACGGTAAGAGGCTGCAGTCCTGTTCTTAGGGACCAGCAGCGGCTCCAGTCCCAGGAAATGTTTAACAATGCGAGGGCTATAAACTTTAAGTATTTAGGGGAAATGCAAAAACCAAATACGCTAAAGTCTTATCTAGAATGTCTGGAGTCCATGCTAAAAGCTTACCTAAGATGTGGAAGATATATGCTAATTGAAGCCTATTGAGAACTGAAACAAAGGGACCATTTGGCCTTTCCTCTCTGTATAAAAGACGTTTGAAAATCTTGTTCGGGGCTCGGGATTCAAACTGAAAGCTCCCGAGTCCGGCCGGCCGTCAATAAACCATTTTCCTTCTCAAAATCATTGCTGAGTCCTGGCCTCTCTATACTCAAATAATTGAACTTCTCTTAAATTCCACAACATTTTTGGCGACCCAGATGGGACTACAAATGAAGGCCAGAGACGGTAGCATTTTGCTGCCCCTTCCAAATCCCCGAGGAAGCCGGGAGGACTCGGGTGAACCCCAAATCTGGGCGCCCCTGGATTAAATTTAATCCAGAAAAGATGTGGGCTCCACCAGACTCTTCCCGACAAAAATCGAGGGCAATGGAAGGTCTGAAGAGAAAGATTCTGGGAACGAAAAAGAACTCCGAACATGGAAGAAGGTAAGACTCCCCGGGTGAGCAGAGTCTGGAAGGCCCTAGCTTTAATTGCTAGGAAGGGGAGGCTGATCACCTCCCGAGAGAACCCTAGTAGCCCCAGAAGGCTGGGGGGAAGCCGTTCTCTCTAGGCTTGGGAAAAGGAGGAAAACCGGGGAAAAGCCCTGGTGTTTTGGGTTTGTCTAACTGCATGTTAGAATCTGGTACTGGTCTTATATCCACTAAAGGAGTGGAGTCTCGATTTTAATAGGAAGGGCTATTTATAGGTTCAAGTCCTAATGTCCTGGAAATTGGTCTAGATTAAGGGAAACAAAACTTGGTTACAGGAAAATGGATCGGCTTTTCTGGTGGAGCTTGGTCTGGGTGTAAAGTTTAAACAGTGGAAAAGTCTAGCTGAAATCTTTTGTTATGGTGCTAATTTGTGAATGAATTCGCTTTATACCAAATGTTAAGTGTTCTGAGGTTTGTGATGGCTGTGGGGGCAGCCATGGTGAAAATAAATATATAAACTTGTGAGTCAGATTAGTGACCTTTGTGCTTCTGTCTGTGTCAGCTCAATGTTAGTGTTGGAGTTGTGTTCTTATGTAAAGTAGAATTACAGCTGAGCTGGAGCCCTCCCTTGCCATTGGCAAGGGGGTGAAATGATTCTGGGGCAAAAGCTGAGGAGTCTGGATGTTTGCGGAGTCTAGATGTTTGTGCATGCTCTGCTGTCTTGTCTCTGGTCTGGCCCTTTGCCGGGGCTTGGAGGCCATCTGTGTCCGCGCCAAGCACCCAAGTCTGTTGGGAATGTCCCAGTCAGGGCGGCTGGGTTCCTGGGAGAGTTGCCAAATTTGAGTAGGTTCTGTCTGCCCATTTTGGCTGAAAGCTGGAAAGGGGGGAGCGGCTTGCCCCTTTCCAGTGAGTCCACCCTTCTATTCATAAGCCGCATTCCTGTTTGTTATGCACCCAACTGCCTGGAAGGGGGGGAAGTGAAGGAGGTGAAAAGCAGAATCAGAATAAATGCAGTAAAGTTCCCTCCTTAGGGTGTCAAAGCCAAAATACGTTTGCATTCTGCTCAGGTTCTTAGAAGGTATTGTAGTAACCTTAAGTGAGAGAATGTGTTCTGTGAAGGTAAAATCTGTCTTAAAATATAATTATAAATAATTATAAAAGTTTTACAAAGCATTGTTTAAGGTATTTAAGTGGCTAATTGCAGAAAGTCATTATTTAACAAAACTGAATTGATAATAATAATAATAAAAGGCAATTTTATAACAAACTTATTCGGCAGCTAATCCCCCCTGCCAACTTGCTTCCAAAAAAAACTGTTTCTGGTATTACATGCTACTAAGTATTTAAAGTGAAGAAAGGTTCATTATTTTAACAAACTTGTTTAGTATTAATGGCAATTATATGTTGTAAGAAGTTTGCCTGGTAACTTAGTATGTGGGATATATGGAGTGGGTTTTTATTGTTAAGGAAACAGAAGATGATTTTGTCCTAAGATAAAATGATTGATTATTGGAAAGAGTAGAGTGTGGGACAGAACCTGAATGAATACTGAAAGTATAGAAGGTTTGTGGAAGGGAAATTTTTATGATTAAAATTGAATAAGATCAATATACAAAGAATCTTTTATCAATAGCTTCTTGTGCTTTAACCTCATCATTTCCTCAGTGTTTAAAGAAGAGTCTTACCTCTTTTAAAAGAACATTTATGTTCTAGAAATCAAATCCTGAAAAGTAGCCTTTTATTTCAAACTAACTGCAAGAGATTTATTCTTTTACTTTAAAGGAAAAATTAAGGTAATAAGTTCATTTAATATGTTATAAGTCGAATGAAAGGTATTTAAAGGTGTTATAAAATTAATAGGTTTTAAAAAAAATTAATAAAAACTGTAACTAAGAGTTAAAATCATTTATAAATGCATTTATATTATAAAACAGTGGAAAGACAATAACTGAGATTATAGCTGGGTGAATTTAGCCTGAAACTATTATTTAAGTGTAAATTCTACACTAACCTTTCCTTTGTTTATGGTTACTTCAAGCCTAACCTCACCCTTTGCCTTTGCCTATGGTTATTTCATAATTGAGAAGAGCTAGGACATCACTGTCTCCTCTCCTGGTATTAGTAACCCTTTCTCTCATGAATTCAAGTGTAAACTAAATAAATTGCTGCCTGATAGAATAAGGTTAAATGGCCACTGGAGTTTTATTATCTCCAAAATCAAAAAGGGGGTGGAGGGGGAGAAGTCTCCTGCCTTGACGGTCAGTGTTCCGAAGAGTGGCAATTCATGAGAGAAAGCAGTCTGTCTCCCTGAGGCTTCAAATAGCCTCAGTAAATATATATAAAATTAATCTTGTTGCTTATCCAAAATTCTGCTAATTTCAAAGTAAAATATAAAGTTCTAAAACAAAATGGTGCTAAGGCATTGAGAACATTTTGGTTATTACAATCCATTAAGTAAGAAAGAAAATTCTTGTGGTAAACTGCATGGTCATAGTGCAAATTAAGAAGAGTTTCAAAAGTCTTTGAAAAGTTTAAAGTAACTAAAGTCATGTTGTTGTGTCAAACTATTCATGTCTGCCTATTTGCTCAAATTGTTGAGGTTAAATATGCAGTTATATAAGTAATATGCATTTCTGGACCCCTAATTAATTAAGCTAAACAGTATATAAAATAATGCAAATTATAAGTAATATCAATGAGTTGTGTTTGTGTCTAACTCTTTGTGTCTGCCCATTTAAAAAAAAAAAGCTCAATGTATATCTTTATACATAAGGATAATATCAAATTAACAAATAAAAATTCTTAAAAGAGGTCTATTCAAATTGTTAAAAATTAAATATGCAGTTATATTTATAAATATTCTTAAAGCCCAAATTAAACTAAGCAGGATGAAAAAGTCATAGAAATCTGATTATGGAAACAATTGGGAAAGGGCCTCCTCTTTGCAAGACCTTTTAAGGCAAGACTAGGTGTGGCAGATTAAACCTATCTACTAGGCTAGGGAATTAAGAATCAGTTTGCCTGGTAATTTCCCAGTTTCAACCTTTGTCAGCCATAAATTGGAAAAAAAAAACAAAAAAAACAAAGATTGGGTTAATTTTCACATAAGAAAAATGTTGATGTAACCCGGCGGCCTGCTGCCTCAGTCTCCCACTCCCGGGTTGGACAGCAGTGGAGGAGACCAGTTTAGGCCAGTCCTATGGGCAGTGGAAGGATGCCCAAGAAGGAGCTAACTAAGTCGGTGCCATTTCAGCACTAAATTCTATTCCTTATTTGACAAAGGGGGGAGCAGGTAAAAACTAAAATGGTTGGAATGTGATAGAGGAAGTAGTTAAATCAAACTTTTGCGTGGGAAAGTTAAATCTCAGATAAGCTGTAACTTCTGAAGTATCCAATCTATGGAAAAACAGGAAGAGCTTGCATGCTAGGCTTAGGGGTATAAATTGTGTCATTTTTCTTTGTTCGTGGCACCAGCCATATCTGGCTCTGCGCCCCTTCTTGCAAGATTGAGAATAAATTATTTTCTTCTCCACAATCTGGTGAGCCTTAATTTCTTCCAGAAGATTTCTTTCCAACGAAATAAAGGTAATTAGTGGCTCTATTAACAAATTTCAGTAAGTAAAGGAAAGTCCATAAAAACTATGGAGAGATCTTTCCTGGGTTATGATTTTTAAAAAATTAAGTAATTGTGTAATGTGTTTTAAAACCTGGTAGTCAGTATGCTTTTAATTTAATAATTTTCATAACTTAAAGAAAAGAAGTTTTTAGCTTCCTGTAAGGGAAAAAGAGAACATTCCTTGCATAAACTATTGAGTGTAATCTCCCATAGTTAATTTATAAACTAAATTAACATTATATATACAAAATCTTTACAGTAATGAAAATTGTAAGTTCACATTGGTGAAATTAGGCTAAAGGAAAGATTGTAGATATGCTCTCTTAAATAAAGAGTAAATTTCTTTCATTGGTAATTGTAATTTAGTAAGTTTATTTAAACATGAGGTGGCTAGTCAATGTGGTTATAGTCAATTATAAAGAGTTTGTAAAACATCTTCCAAACTGAAAATGTTTAAATAGTTCTAGTTGTAGAAGTCATTGTTAACTAAAGAAACTTAGATTGGTATTGGTAGCAGAAATAACTTCATGATAATAAACCTGTCTGAAGGCCACTGCAAAATACACATTTAAGTAAATGGTAATAAAAAAGTTGTCTTGATTCTATTGGAAATATTCTGTTTTCATTCTAACAATGAAAAATAATATTTTCCTCTATTACTAAAGTAAAGTACCTACTGTTATCTTCATAGTAAAATTGTGTAAGTAAATAGTCATTCGATATATGTATTGCGTTAAGTTGTTTAAAATATATATCTAAACCAAGGAATAAACTTTAACATTGTCAAACTCTTGTGCATTCGAACCAGGCCTTGTATACATTACAGGTGGCCTCTCCATGTGAGTTATTGGCTAGGCTGGTCACTGACCCCTCAATTAAAAATATGTGCTATATCAGTCTCTGGTTCTGCTCCTGAAGTCGATGGAAACTATATTGCAGTTTCAAGCTCCTGCAGCCAATAATGACTCGGTACAGCCAAGTGTACAATGGATATCGCCTCCAGACTGGCACTGTTCCATGGTGCCAGAGAGCACTATGCACCAGGCTAGTAGAATACTGGAAAATCTCTGGAATACTGGAAGGATGCTGCAACTTGCTCACTGCGTTGAAGAACATGCTAAGTGGAGCCATGATACCAGGAGACTGTAAGTAAAACTTAAACACAATTGGCATTATGGCCTGCTCTCATGGAGAGATAACATGTAAAGTATTACAAACCTGAAACTCAAAACTAATAATGGCAACTCTGAATCCTTATGCATTAAGTAATACATTAGTTAGTATTAAGTGCTGTACTTTTATCCTGTACTAAATATATGCCTAATAATTGTAATGTTATCTTTTCTATTTTGGATCAAGTGCAGAAGTATATTAGACATGTTAAATTCCTGGTAAAATCATTTTCTAAACAGTTAATAACATGTCTATAGAATAAGGTGGCAGTCTCAGCCAGTCTCAGTCAGCTTCCATATTCTGCTGTACTCTGCTGTGTAGCAAAAGTGAGGCTTGCTTGCTGATGGTGAGTCACCTATTGAACAAGTCAAAATTGCTAGAAATTGTACAATGAAAACCAAGGTGTAAAAATCTTTATTCTGTAGTTCTGATCACTCCCACAGGTGAAAACTAAGAGTATTTCCAAATTAGTGTTCTAATCCTGAGTGAAGCCAGTTGCCCAAGGAGTACCAGTTCACCAGGAGCATCTGACAGAGCGAATGAGTGTCAATCATTGAACAGCTTGGAATGTGTCTTCAGACAAAGCTAAGTGTCTGTTGCAATTTCTCTCTAAAGATGGATAACTTAAAAAAGAATATATATGCTGTTCCCACCAGCTTTTAAGGAATGCCATCTTTATAGGCACCTAACCTTGTCTACCTCTGTAATCCAATGTGTCCTCTTTTAAAAACAGGTATTCCAAAATTTTAATTAAGTTTGTTTCTTTCAGAGTGAACATCTTATTAACCATATGAAAACTTCATCCAACTTCGTACAGAATGCCAGATCCATCTTCCTCCAGTTAGAATAAATTAAAGAGTTTTACACCTTATTAGGCAATGACTACAGCCCATGGCCAGCAGGAAGCAGTTACAGAAAAGAGATCGTCTCCCTTCAGCACCCCTTTTAAATTAAAGGTGTAAACTCTTTAAGAGTAAAATAAAAGTAATAGATGGATCTGGAACCTGACTGGAAATCCACGTGAGTGCCAGTGGCAGCAGAATAACTGCGGGAGGCCCCTGCCCAAGATTCTGCTGTCCAGAATGAAAAGTTCTAAACTTCTAAAAACGGTCCTGGATGCTGTACTAAAGACTGATAAATAATCAGTCCAGACAACAAACAGCCATCCACCTCATAGCTCCAACAATAATTATGCCAAAGCTTAGCAAGTAAACTTTGACAAAGGGGGGGAATGATGTGGGCTATGGGTGGAAGGCTCTTTGTCTCTTCAGAGATAACTAAGTTGTTTGACTTGTGGGTGTGGAACGGTAAGAGGCTGCAGTCCTGCTCTTAGGGACCAGCAGCGGCTCCAGTCCCAGGAAATGTTTAACAATGCGAGGGCTATAAACTTTAAGTATTTAGGGGAAATGCAAAAACCAAATACGCTAAAGTCTTATCTAGAATGTCTGGAGTCCATGCTAAAAGCTTACCTAAGATGTGGAAGATATATGCTAATTGAAGCCTATTGAGAACTGAAACAAAGGGACCATTTGGCCTTTCCTCTCTGTATAAAAGACGTTTGAAAATCTTGTTCGGGGCTCGGGATTCAAACTGAAAGCTCCCGAGTCCGGCCGGCCGTCAATAAACCATTTTCCTTCTCAAAATCATTGCTGAGTCCTGGCCTCTCTATACTCAAATAATTGAACTTCTCTTAAATTCCACAACATAACCATTGCAACTTCATGAGAAACCTTTTGCCAGAACTGTTTACCTCAGCCCATTCCTGAATTCCCGACTCACAGAAACCATAATAAATTGTTGTTGCTGTTTTATGCCACTAAGTATTGGAGTGATTTGTAATGCAACTATAGTAACTGGAACCAATCCCAAGAGAACAAAATCACTATTTCTGAAGAAGCCCTGTAGAGGAGGTCTAAGGAGCCTGTTGCAGGGTCTGAAAGTCAGAGGAGCAGGTTGCAAGAACGAGGTAAATGTTGTGCCCTATCAACCCCTGGGCCATCGCTACACTTTGGGGGTGCTTATGCACTCTTGAAAGTAGGCTATGGTACAAAGAAGCATACTGGGTCCCAATGGAACTAATCAAGAGACGCAGATGCAGCTTTTCTGCTATCCAGAGAGGAGATGAGTTCCAAGTTGAGCAGGTCTGAGATAGTTGGCAATAGCCCAAGCAGGGACAAGGGGAGCCCTTGGTTAGGAAAGTGAGAGCAGCTGCTGGAGCAGAAGCTGAAACCTAGCCTGGGAGCTGCAGAGCTGTAGTTAGCAGCTCTCTTTCTATATGAGAACTTTCAACCATCTGTACAGCCTGGGGTCACATTCCACATCACCACCTGCTAATTGCAGAAATTTAGGCAAATTACTTATCTTCTTTGTGCCTCAGTTTCCTCAGATGATAGAAGTGAGATAATAGCAGCACCTAACTCAGGAGTGAGAGGATTAAAGAATATTTACATACAAAGTGCTTTGAAAAGTGCCTGGAATATGATAAGGACTCAACAAGTTTAAGTTGTTAGTATTATTCTTACCAGGGACTCTTGGAAGATAAAATTAAGGAGGTGAATCCAAGGAAAATATTCAATTTCCTGCCAATTGAATGAAAAATTATATTTAGGATATTGCTGTAAATATGACCCTTCTAAAATACTTAGCAGTAAAGGTTGGAGTCTGTTGGTTAAAGCAATTGGAGGAAGGCATATGTTAAAATCAGTAAGACTTTATTTTTGCCTGTCAAGACAAAGATGTTTAAAAATAAAATCTTTGTTGCCAGTGAAGGTTCAATGGGGCAGGTACTCATATGTGACTGGTTGATATCTAAAGTATAATATTCTCTTTAGAACCAATTTAAAAATATGCAAGAAATACCAAAACAATTTCCTTACCCTCTGACATAATACACATCAACATATCTATGCTAAGTAAAAACGTACGTACTTATACAAATATTTACATAATATGTTGTTTGTAATAGAGAAAAATGTTAAAACAAAACAAAAAATCCAAAGTACTACATTTCTGACAATGGCAGAATCATACAATAGAATATTACATAGGCATTAAAGATGATAATTTCCAAGAATTCCTAATGACAAGGAGAAATGTTCACTATTGTAAAGCCCCACATAACATTGAAACCCACCAACCAAAAGCCATCAGGAATACACAAAGTTAGGTTTATTTAGCTTGCTATAGCAAGGAAGAACATACAAAAAATTTTAGGAACAGCTCAGCAAAGGGGAGTTGAGACAGGCTGCTTCTAATGTTTGAGGTTGTGCTGGATAATTTTAAGGAAGGATTGCAGAAGCAGGGAACAGTCCTGGATCAGATACTGTCAAGTAGTATGGTCAATTTAGTGACTGGATATCTTAATTTTCATCCAGGAGATAGGAAGATTAAAGCAGGGCTACATTTGCAATTGGTTTTAAAAAAAAAAGGCAATTATCACACAAAACAGGACTTGGTCATTTTTGTACTCATGGAATGTCCTTGCCTTTTTCTTCTTATGAAACCTATATCTTGTGCAAAAATTATTGAAGTTCTTGTATGATTTTCTACCAAGGTTTTTGCTTACTCTAGTCTTCAGCAGGACCAATTTTCACTTTCACTTTCTCAGTGCAATGTAAATCCCAGTTATGTAAAAAAGAAATCTATACAGACATAGCAAAATTACCGAAAGGAAATAAATCAGCACATTACAACTGATAATTTATGAGGTACAGTATCAGAAAATTTTGTTTCCACTTTTTAATAGAGTGTTTCTACACTATATTTTCTACAATAAGTACATATTACCTTAAAATAAAAATTACTAAATAATAAACTTTAAAAATGTACTTGATCTCCTACAAGAATAAATTCAGTAGACTATTTCATGAAAACAAATAGTAAATCTTTTCCACTACATTTCTGGATAATGATGTCTGATAACAAAGCTGGAATGAAGGTTCCCTGAAGAAGGGAAAAGCAGCCCCTGTCACTCTTCAGTGATGGTAAATCTACCCCCTGCAAAGATAGTTGATTTACCCTGACCATTGGGGACTTATACAAACTGGAATGGAAAAGGAAGAGGTTTCCCTCTAAAGACAATGCTGATAACAATACATATTTTCTGATGGCACAGAAAGAAAAAGTAACTATATAAAGGCCAAAAGACATGACACTTCAAATAATCTCAGCCAGTCTGTTCATTCTAGGACACCCTAACCTGTCTGCAGGCATATAGCTTCCTCCAGACCTTAAAGAGATAGACATAGGTTCTCAGCCTTCGTGGTAGAGTTTGTTCACACTTATGACATGCTCCCATGAGTCCAACAGAATTTCACTGAAACCATTTTCCTGTAAGGTCTTACCCTAAAATAAAATTCATAAACTCCCAAACTAAAAAACTATTAAGGGGTATAACTAACCTCCTTCCCACTTTCACAGCATATATATGAATGGTACAACCTTTCTCTCCCATTCAAGACAGCATATGGGAATGCAAGTGAGTAAGAATGAAATGATACTGGTAATATTGAGTGCATTCTTATTCTTTCTAAAAAAATAAGCCATGTAAAACTTCAGGCATTTAAACAAAACACTTGCAATAGTGTACCATACAAATGACCTTGATTGTTTACTATGATTGAAAATCACCAAATTCATCTATTAAAGTGAGGATGTTGCCTCTTAAGAGTAACTTTTCCCCCTCCCCTCCCCCCACCCTGCTGTTTTTGTTGTGTGATCTTCTGTATTTTTTTTCTCCTCCAGGATTCACCAGGATTCAATCCTGTACATCTGGTGTGGACAGAGGTTCCCTGGCAGCTGTGCCACCTCAGTTCCTGGTTTCTGCTGCATTTCACCTTGACTCTCCCTTCTTGCTGCATGACTCACGCAGGCACTGGCTCACCACATGGGCACTCAACTCATTGCGTGGGCACTCAGCTCACTGCAAGGGCCACTTTTTCTTTTTCTTTTTTATCAGCAGTCCCCAGGGATTGAACCCAGGTGCTCCCAAATGGTAGGCGAAAGTCCTGTCACTCGAGCCACATCTGCTTCCCAAGAGTGACTTGATATTTCCAGGGAAGATGATATTGGATTCTTGCCTTAAAGAAGGTACAGGAGATAACCAGACAAAAATTTGATGGGGATATGACATTCCAGAAGCAGGAAACATTGACTGAAGTAGAAAGGTAATGTCCTTTCCAAAGTAACATGGTAATTTGAGAGATGTGAGAAGTTTAATGTAAAAAGAGAGTGGCAACAGCATGATAGGAAATTCAGAATTCAGTCTACACGTATCTACAGCTAAATATCACAATGGGCAGTATTGCTCAGAAAGGACTTCTATGACACTAGAGAAGAAAAAACAATAGCTTCATCAATAAATACATAAAAAATACGTTTGCTCTAAGATGGTAAAGATAAAAATATGTGACTACGTATTTTGGAAATTGTCATTTCAGTAGAAAAATAGTACATATGCTACATGTTAGTATAATATGGAAGTTACATGAAGACACAAGTAAAATAAGGAAGAGAAAACTCTGAGAATTCTACATTCCTAAATCACACACTCAAGTAGGCCATTTGATAGTGGATGAGATATAAGGGAGAGGCAAGATGAAGACATTAGATGACTATGCTTATGAGCCTGTGTGCCTAAAATATGAACTAGGATGCCTAAGAGTTACCTCTTGAGAGCCTCCATGTTGCTCAAATGTGGCCACTCTCTAAGTCAAACTCAGCATGTAAGTGCATTACGTTCCCCCCAGTATGGGACATGACTCCCGGGGATGAGCCTCCCTGGCACCTAGGGATTACTACCAAGCACCAGCTGGTGATGTAACTAGAAAAAGACTTTGAATAAAAGGGTAAACTCAGACCAGCAGAATATCTCAGCCTACATGTAGGATCATGTGTTAAAAACTGCTTTTTGACCTTGAATAAAAGGGGAAATGGCAAAGACAAATGAGTTTATATGGCTAAGAGTCTTCAAAAAAGAATCAGGAGGTTATCAGAGGGTTCGCACTTACACACACTTCAGCAGGACTCCAGAGACAGCCAAAGTAGATACAACCCCAGGTACTGGTTCTCCTGAGAGTTACAGAGACCCACAGGTTCGATTGTCATGGCAAATGGGTCTGGAATTCAGTGCCCTGTCAGCTGGCCCTACTTTGGAATTTGTGTTCCTGAGTGTGATGGAGTTGGACTCAGGTGTGACCTTTCTACAAACGCTTCTTCTATCACTTTTACTGAACCTGTGGTTGGTGCTGGGGTTGGTGTATACTCAGGAAATTTGAATCTCTGGACTGTCCATGTGCCAGCTGGGCCCTGAGCCTCAGCAGGTTTGCAACTCCTACCCCCTGGCTCACTGGAATTACCCAGACCAGCTAACAGGGAGATGAAGATGGTCAACCAAGTGGCTTACAACTTCAAGCAGAAGAATTGCATCCATCATTCATGTGGAATCTAAGCCCTCTCTCAATATAGAGGTAGAGTGGACATCACCATCCCATGGTCCACAGGATGAAGGAATAAAATATGGATTAGAGTGGACTTACTGATATTCTACTATGGAACTATTATGACTAGTAATGGAAGAAATTGTAGTACTGATGTGGAGAAAGTGCTGAGGGCAGGGAGAGGGAAGAAGAGATGTGATGCAGGGGCATTTTTGGGACTAGGAGTTGTCCTAAATGATATTGCAAGGACAGATGCTGGACATTATATATCCTGCCATAACCCACTGAATGTAGTGAGGGAGAGCGTAAACTACAATGCAAACTATTATCTGTGTAGTGCAGCAGTGCTCCAAAATGTATTTCCCGAATGCAATGAATGTGCCACACTGATGAAGGAGGTTGTTGATGTTTGAGGAGTGGGGTGAGGGGGAGTGGGGGTATATGGGAACCTCATGTTTTTTTAATGTACCATTTAAAAAATAAGTAAAGAGAAAAAAATGAAGACATTAAGGATGACAAGGGTTGCATGGATAGATAAAGAAGGTATTCTTTGAGAATGGAAAAAATAATACAATTACTACAATAGGATCATATACAGGCCTCTTTGGCAGAATAGAGGAGGAATGATAACTTTGCCTTCTGAAAGGGGTAGGTAGGAATCAGAAAAAATTCTTTAAAGAAGTAACCCTTTAATTGAGTCTCAAGATTATGAGTTTTCTAGTCTGAAAATTGGAGTAAAGGCATTTCAGATATTATAGTTCACACTCTTAAATAATTTTTTAAAATAATGTTTTAAATAATACATGAAAATGGTTTGAACTTCAAAAGTAATAATAGGGTATATAGTGAAAATTATTTTTTTCATACTTGCCCCCAAATTGTCCAGATTCCTCCAGTCTCTATCAACTAATGTGATCCTTCTTAGGCATCCTACCAGAAGTGTTGATGCACAAACATATATATATTTATCTTTCATATTTTTTACACAGATGGTACCGTGTTCTACACACTGAGCCACCTGGCTTTTTTACTCAACAATATATCATTACTTAAAGATATTCCTCATTTTTTGACAATATAGTATTCCATTGTATTTATGTATTATGATTTAACCAGTCCCCTACTTATGGTCATTTATTTTATTTCCAATATTTTGCTATTGCAATATGGTATATTTATAATTTATGATCCTGTTTATGAAAGATATACACAGCCAAAAAGAATTCAGGCAATACAGAGTACTATAAAAGGAAGAGTAAATTCTTCTAAATTCCCAGTAGCCAGAGTCAACTTGTAACAATTTTTCAGTAAACAATCTTTCAGGCATCTTCGTTCACAGACACAGTTGGATATATATTAGGATATATTTTTCTACCTCCTAGTCTAATGGTTGGAGAAAGATTGCATATTAAGGCAAAATAATTTAGGTAAGCATCTATTAAAAGGAGATGATTTGTAATATAACCCAAGGCAGGGTGACAATAAGCAGTTCTTAATATTATCATACAATTTGCATAAAATAGAATCAAATCTGTTATTAAATTATATATAAATTTGTCATATAAACCACATTAAGGAGATAAGGGAAAATTTTATCTTGAAACTCTGCATAACTGCTCTTCTGGGCTGAACTCACATTTTTCTGGTTTCTGTATCTTCCTCTTTTTTTAATTTCCAACTCAATTTTGCTGGAATACATACAAAGGAGCTGCTTTTAAAAAGAGAGATCAACTTTTTGGTTGTTGTGGGTCTGAAACAGCTATATTCACTCTTCATACTTATTTATGATTTGATACTGAGTTCAGTTGACTCTATATTTTAAAGTTAAAAATCATTTTTGTTAGAAGTTTGAAGATTTTGTTCTGTTACCTTCCATCCTCCCAGTTTACTTTGGAAAATCTATGCCTGTGTGGCTCATGTTGTTTTATGGGATAACATTTTCTGTTTTAATTTAAGGTATGTGTGTGATTCTAGCTAGCAGTTACCCTATTGGACAGTGCAAACAAATCTAGAGGTTCATTACTTTCCCAGGAAATTTTCTTCTAGTATGTCTTTGATAATTTCTTTCCCTCTGTTTTCTCTCCTCTCTCTTTTGAAAAGATCTATTTTTCAGATATTAAATCTTAAAGAATACTACTTTATGTTTCTTCTACATCCTTTCCTACTTACTCTCTCTCTTTGTCTTTTTTTTCTATTTACTAAAAGATTTCTTCTACCTTATATTCCAACTTTTCTGTTGAATTTTATATTTCAGCAATTCTCTGAATTTTCCTTTGTCACAACTTCTTATTCTTTTTTTTTTTATTCAAAACTAACACAGATCTCTTTTATTTTACCTTCCTTCATTATATCTGGCTGTTCTAACATCATTGGTTATGTTTTTCTTGGTCTTCTCATTTCATATTGAATACTTTCCTCAAATGTCTGATGACCCTTGATTGGCTCTCATAATTCCAGGTGAGGCATTAAAAGATGATTAGGAGTTCTGAATTACTGACTTTAAGATTTGGTTTTAGATATTGTCTTAGTTTGCCAAAAGACTGTGAATGCACAGTACCAGAATTGTATTGGTTTTTTTTTTTAAGATTTTTAAAAAATTTCTTTCCCCTCCCCACTTCCCCCAGTTGTCTGCTCTCTGCATCCATTCTCTGTGTGTTCTTCTGTGTCTGCTTGTATTCTTGTCAGCGGCACCCAGAATCTGTATCTCATTTTGTTGTGTCATCTTGCTGCATCAGCTCTCCATGTTTGCGTTGCCACTCCTGGGCAGGCTGCTCATTTTTTGCACTGGGTGGCTCTCTTTGCGGGGCACACTCCTTGTACATGTGGCTCCCCTATGCAGGGGACACCCCTGCATGGTACAGCACTCCTTGTGTGCATCAGCACTGCGCATGGGCCAGCTCATCACACAGGCCAGGAAGCCCTGGGTTTGAACCTTGGACCTCCGATGTGGTAGGGGATGCCCTATTCATTGGGCCAAATCCAATTCCCTGTATTGGTTTTTATAATGGGATTTTATTGGGGAAAATATTACAGTTCTGAGGCCATGAAATGTCCAAATCAAGGCACCATCAGAGATGCTTTCTCAACAAGGTCATCTACCAGCAGATCCTGTAGTCCTACCACATAGCCCATATCTCTGTCGAAGTCCCTGCCTTCCCTTCAAAGTTAATCACGTCCCAGTGGACAATCAGGCATAGGGTTTGTCTTTTTCTTGTCCTCCTCTGTCAGACTCGGTTGCTCCACTTTCTCCCCAAGTTCAGCTCTGGGTAATCAGGCATATGGCAGGACTCATCCCTCAGCCCTGAGCTGCTCCATGGACCCAGCCCCTCAGGGGCTTCTTTCCATACTTCTGTGCCCTGTTGATTCCAGAATCCAGGACATCTCTCAGCCTTTCAGGGCTTCTTTGTCTTCCTGTAGTCCTCTCTCACACATAGCAGGATCAAAATGGCAATTTCCTTTCTCTCTGTGTCTCTCAGTGTGGTTTTCAGTTTACACAAGACCAGAAAGAGGGCAGAGACCCAACCCAAGTCATGTACCAACTGACACTGAAATAATCCAATCAAGAGCCCTAAAATCAAGTGACCTAATCAAAGCCTCCTTAATTGAATTTAATGCAATAAAAGATGGTGGCAGACTTGGCCCAGTGGTTAGGGCGCCCGTCTACTACATGGGAGGTCCATGGTTCGAACCCCGGGCCTCCTTGACCCATGTGGAGCTGGCCCATGTGCAGTGCTGATGCGCGCAAGGAGTGCCCTGCCACGCAGGGATGTCCCCCGCGTAGGGGAGCCCCACGCGCAAGGAGTGCGCCCTGTAAGGAGAGCCGCCCAGCGCGAAAGAAAGTGCAGCATGCCCGGGAATGGTGCCACACACATGGAGAGCTGACACACAAGATGACACAACAAAAAAAGAAACAGATTCCCGTGCTGCTGACAACAGCAGAAGCGGACAAAAAGACGCAGCAAATTGACACAGAGAACAGACAACTGGGGTGGGGAGGGAAGGAGAGAAAAATAAATAAATCTTAAAAAAAACATATATTGAGTGCCTACTGTGTGCTAGGCACAGCAATTTAAAAAAAAAAAAAAAAAAAGAGCCCCACACTCATAGAAATGGATTAGTTCAAAAATGAAAATAGTCTGACTCTCATAGGACTACTGACCTATGGCATTGACTAGTACATCTTGGCATATGCAGAAGCAAAATAGATCGGTGTTTACTACATTTTTACTTGATCTGAATAAGTAGAAGAGTTCTAGGTCAAGTGAAAAAAAGTTGAACTCAAATTACATAAACAGAGTCAGGGCCCGTTAATTTACAGACTTGATAGTCTACAGACACAGAGACCCTTGAATAAGGGGAAAGCCAGGTCCTCTTTGGGAAAGACCCCTTTATACCACTGAAACTTTATACTGTTATTCTTCCTCCTAGACTTCTTTCAGAGAGACCTAGAGCCTTTTACCAGGGTAACTGTGCATTGGGGAAAACTAAATGATCAGAAATTTCAGGGATTATTAAACACTGGCTCAGAAGTGACATTAATTCCAGGAGACCCGAAATGTCACTGTGGTCCACCAGACAGGGCAGAGGCTTATAGAGGTCAGGTGATTTATGGGGTTTTAGCTAAGGTCCCTCTCACAATGGGTACGGTGGTCCCTGAGTCCATTCTGTAGTTATTTCCTGAGTTCTGGACTGTATAATTGAAATGGACATACTCAGCAACTGGAAAAATCCCCACATTGATTCCCTGACTTCTGGAATAAGGGTTATTATGGTAGGAAAGGCCAAGTGGAAGCCACTAGAACTTCACCTACTTAGCAAAATAGTAAATCAAAAACAATAAAAGATTCCTGGAGTGATTGAGAGATTAGTGCCACAGTCAAGCACTAGAAGGATGTAGGGGTAGTGATACCTACCACATCCCCATTTAACTCTCCTATTTGGCCTGTGTAGAAAACAGATGGATCCTGGAAGGTGACTGAATTATTGTAAACTTAACCAGGTAGTAATTCATTTGCAGCTGATATTCCAGATGTGGTATCATTGCTTGAGCAAATTAGCATATCCCCTACTACCTGGCATGCAGCTCTCAAACTGGCAAATGCTTTTTTCTCAATTGCTGTTAGTAAGGACCACCAGAAACAGTTTGTTTTCAGCTGGCAAGGCCAGGAATACACTTTCACTCTCCTACTCAGGGGTATATCAATCCTTCAGCCTTATGTCAGAATCTAATCCACAGGGACCTTGATTATCTCTCTCTCCCACAAGACATCACACTGATCCATTAAATTGATGATATCATGTTGATTGGACCCAGAGAGCAAGAAGTAGCAACTATTGTAGACTTATTGTTAAAGCATTGCATGTCAGAGGATGGGAAATAAATATAACAAAAATACAGGGGTCTTCCACCTCAGGGAAATTTCTAGGTGTCTAGTGGTGTAGGGTATGTTGTGATATCCCTTCTAAAGTGAAGGATAAACTGTTACATTGGGCCCTTCCTGTGACCAAAAAAAGAGGCACAATCCTAGTTGGCCCCTTTGGATTTTGGACACAACATATTCTTCATTTGGGTATGCTAGTCTGGGCCATTTACCAAAATATCAGAAAAGCTAGTAGTTCTGAGTGGAAACCAGAACAAGAGAAGGATCTATAACAGGTCAAGGCTGCTGGGTGAGCTGCTCTGCCAATTGGGCCATATGTTCCAGCAGAACTAATAGTGCTGAAAGTGTCAGCAGCAAATAGAGATGCTGTCTGGAGCCTTTGGCAGGCCCCTATAGGAGAATCACAAACCCTTAGAATTTTGGAGTAGAGCCTTGACATCTTTATAAATAACTATTCTCCTTTTGAGAAACAGCTTTTGACCTGCTACTGGGTCTTAGTAAGAACCAAACACTTAACCATGGGCCACCAAGTTTTCATGAGACCTGAGTTGCCTATCATAAGCTGGATGTTTTCTGACCACCAAACCATAAAATTGGATGTGCACAGCAATACTCCATCATAATTTGGAAGTGGTCTATACAAGATTGGGCTCAAGCAGTTCCTGAAGTCACAAGTAAGTTAGATGAGGAAGTGGCCCAAATGCCCATAGTCCCCTTACTTTCTCTTCCCCTGCCCATAGCTATGACCTCCTTACAATCAGTTGACTGAGAAAGAGGAAATTTGGGTCTGGTTTATGGATGGTTCTGCAAGATATGCAGGTACTACCCAAAAGTACAGCTAGAGCACTATAGCCCCTTTCTGGAATGTCCCTGAAAGAGAGTGTTGAGTGGAAATCCTCCCATGGGGCAGAACTTCAAGCAGTGCACCTGGTTGTTCATTTTCCTGGGAAGGAAGAGTGTCCAGATGTGTTTGTACACTGGTTCATGGACTGTGCCAAAGGATTGGCTGGATGGTCAGGGACTTAGAAGGAGCATGGTTGAAAAATTGGTGACAAAGAGGTCTGAGGAAGAGTTATGTGGAAAAACATTTATCAGTTGGCAAAATACATGAAGATGTTTGTGCTCCACATGAGTACTTACTAGAGAGTAACTTTAGCAGAGGAAGATTTTAAAAAATCAAGGAGGGGAGCAGATGTGGCTCAAGTGGTTGAGCACCTGTTTCCCCCATGGGAGGTCCCAAGTTCTGTCCTCAGTGCCTCCTAAAAGCAATCAAACAAACAAAAAAACAACAGCAAATATGTGAAAAAACCAACTTAGGGAAGCAGATGTGGCTCAGTGGATGAGCACTGACTTCCCATATACGAGGTCCGGGTTCAATCCCCTGCCCTGGAATCTCAAAAAAAAAAAAAAAAAAAAAAAAAAATCAAGTGTATATGATAACCTAGTCAATGGATACAATTTGGCCATTTTCCCCAGACACACCTGTTATTGACCAATTGGCTTATGAACAAAGTGGCCCTGGTAGTAGGAAGAGAAGTTATGTATGGGTTCAGCAAAATGGACTTCCGCTAACCAAGGCCGACCTGGCCACAACCACTGTTGAGTGCCCAATCTGCCAGCAGCAGAGACCCACACAAGCCTCTGTTATGGAACCATTCCCCAAGGTGATCAGCCTGCTCCCTGGTGGCAGGTTGATTACATTAGATCACTTCCATCATGGGAGGGGCAGCAATAAATTCTAAGTGGGATAGACACATACTTCAGATACAGGTTTGCCTTCCCTGCAGGCAATACTTCTGCCAAAACCATCCTCATGTACTTGCAGCATGTCTTATCCACCACCATGGTATTCCACACAGTGTTGCTTCTGATCAAGGAACCCACTTCACAACAAATGAAGTGTGGGAATGGGAACATACTCATGAAATTCACTAGTCTAAACATCTTCCCCATCAACCTGAAGCAGCCTGATTGATAGAACAGTGGAATGATCTTTTGAAGACTCAATAATGGCACCATAATTTCTAATACCTTGTAGGGCTGGGGAAATATTCTCCAGAAGGCTATGCATGCTCTAAATCAGCATCCACTCTATGGGATCCAAGAATCAAAGGCACCATACACTCTCACCCGTAGTGATCTACTAGGAAAATTTTTGCTTCCTCTCCCTGCAACCTTAAGCTCTGCTGTCCTGCATGTCTTAATTCAAAAAAAAGGAGTGCTTCCACCAGGAGACACAACACTGAGATCAATGAACTGACAGTTAAGACTGCCACCTGGCCACTTTAAGATTCCTCATGATTTAACAGATGAACAAGGGAATTACTGTACTGTCTGGGATGGCTGATCCTGACTGTCATGGGAAAGTAGGACTGCAACTACACAATGGAGGTAAAGAGTTTTTCTAAAATACAGATGTCCTATGGAGTTTCTTAGTATCACCCTACCTGTGATTAAAGTGAATGGAAAACTCCAACAACCCAATCCAGGCAGAACACTAATGGACCACACCAGGTGATCTCTCCACACCATACACACGTAGAGAACTGAAATTTTTGTGTTTCTTTCTATCTTATATCAAGATTGGAAATCTATTGAAATTAATTTTATCATGACTTCTTAAAGCATTCAACACAATTTTCATAGTCATATATTTTACACATTTCATTGGTTTATATAACACTTAACCAAACTATTTTTTTTAAAGTTTTGGAAGAAAACAGAATCAACCTTCATAGTCATGGGACTCAACTGGCAGAAGCAGAAATATATGGGTATACCAGAGAGCAGACTATTTGCTGCCAGCACCAGACAAAATGCTTTGCAGAAGAAATAGAGAACGGGTGAAAATGAAGGCCAATAAATAGACTGGCTTTTCTAAAACTAGCATATGTGAAAAACACATTGGTAATTTTAAATCGTAAAATTAGGAGAAACATAACTCAAAGCAAAAAGTATGAAAGAGTGAAAATGAGAGAGAACCAGCAAGATGACAGCAGAATAAGAAGCTCCCAGAGTCAGCTCCTTCTACAGGGCAGTTAGTAAACACACAGGGCTATCTGGTGCTAGCTAAAGCACCTGTTTGGGGGCTCAAGGAGGCCAGAAGAACATCCTGCAACATCCTTGAAAGAATGGAAGGAGAAGACTGCCCATCTACAGAGAAGATTCGTAAGTAGTGCACTCCATACCATGGAAGCTGGTGCTTATCCTCCACTGGAGGCACAAGCCACCTCTGGAGTTTTTGCAGCTGGAATTGAAAGTTCCACTTCCCAAAAATGGGGGAGGAAGAGATGGTTGGGCACCAATTTCAGTTACTGGGGAGAAAATTCAGCGGGCTACAGTATAATCCTGAGAATAGCTACTAAAGTTTGAACCTCTCCAAGTCAGAAAGAGGCTGGGAGCCACCATCTTAACTCCATGCCTGGCACAAGGGGAAGCAGGGTTGGCTGAGGATCCCAATGCTAGTGGGATCGGCTTCTTTCCATCCAGATCATATTGCAACTCTAGCCTAAGCCCCAGTACCACCTCCAGCAAGGAGAAAGCTGCAGGGTCCCTCACCAGCCTCTCCGGAAAATTACCAGCCAAGTCACAGAGGCCAGTGATTATCCTATTCTGGCAGCACAAGCTACCCCAGGAGCTGTTCTGTGATGGGAATTGGAACCTCCATTTTCCAAAAACAGGGGAGGAGGAGACAGTTGGCTGTCAATTTCAGCTACTGATTGGTAGATTTGACTGGCTAAGATATAACTCTGGGAACAGGTGGGGTGTAAATCAGCCCAAGTCGGAAAGAGGCTGGTGCCTGACATTTTGACTCCACCTCCAGCCTGAGGGGAAGCCAGGACTGAAAATCACAGTGATGGTAGAAACTGGTTTCTTACACTGAGATAGGAGTACAGCCCTAGCCTAGGCTTCAGCCCCACCCCTGGCAGGGAAGAAGCTGGCAGGCCCTGTACCAGCCTATCCAGGTAACTGCAAATAACTTTGACTGGCACAGACTGAAAATCGGAAGTCTACGGGGCAATTGCAGTCACCTTGGACCCACACCACATATATTGCAGCTCACACCTGAAACTCCATCCCTGCCATAGGCAGGGGAGAAAGGGGCATGAAGACTCATCAATCTCTCTGGGCAACTATAGTCTAGATCTGCACAACTTGGATTATTCCACGCAGCTGTGACTCTGTCTCTACCCCTGGCAAAGGAGAAAGTTGGAAGAAGTTTTATTGTTCCCTGGTGCAATGAGAGTAGCTTGAGCCTCCACAGCTTACAGTACCAACTACATGCTTGACTCTTACTATACAACCAGCAAGAAAAAAAGGGCAGCAAGCCCTAAACTAAAGAGAAAAACTGCACCCAAAATAAATACTCTAGTAAACCAGCTGCAAAGACACCAACAAAAAATTACAATCCACACCAAGAAACAAGAAGCTATGACCCACTTAAAAGAACAAGATAAGCCTCCAGATAACATAAAGGAGTTGAGACAAGTAATCATAGATGTTCAAACAAATCTCCTTAATAAATTCAATGAGAAGGCTAAAGAGATTAAGGATATTAAGACACTGGAAGAGCACAAAGAATTTGAAAGCATGCACAGAAAAATAGCAGATCTTATGGCAATGAAAGATACAATAAATGAAATTTAAAAAACATTGGACTCATATAATAGCAGATTTGAGGAGGCAGAAGAAAGGATTAGTGAGCTTGAAGAAATGGCCTCTGAAAGTGAACATACAAAAGAACAGATGAAGAAAAGAATGGAAAAATTGAACAAAGTCTCAGGGAACTAAATGACAGCAAAAGGCATGCAAACATATGTGTCAAGAGTGTCCCAGAAGCATGGAGCTGCCCTGGATGGTGCTTCAGAGGTAATCACCGGACATTGTAAATCCTCACAGGGCCTACATGATGGAATAGAGGAGAGTATGGGCCATGATGTGAACCAATGTATATGAGGTGCAGAGGTGCCCAAAGATGTACTTACCAAATCCAATGGATGTGTCATGATGATGGGAACGAGTGTTGTTGGGGGGGGGGAGAGGGGGGGTGGGGGGGTGGGGTTGAATGGGACCTCACATATATATTTTTAATGTAATATTATTACAAAGTCAATAAAAAATAAAAAAATTTAAAAAAAAAAAAAACTACTTAAAAAAAAAAAAAAAAAAAAAAGAGTGTCCCAGAAGGAGAAGAAAAGGGAAAAAGGGCAGAAGGAATATTTGAAGAAATAATGTTAGAAAATTTCCCAACCCAGTTGAAGGACATAGATATCTATGTCCAAGAAACACAACATACTCCCATCCAAAAAGATCTAAATAGGCCAACTCCAAGACACATACTCATCAGAATGTCAAATGCTGAAGAAAAAGAGAGAATCCTGAGAACAACAAGAGAAAAGCAATGCATAACATGTAAGGGATATCCAATAAGATTAAGTGCTGATTTCTCACCAGAAACCATGGAGACAAGAAGACGGTGGTCTGATATGTTTAAGATACTACAAGAGAATAACTTCCAGCCAAGAATCTTACATCCAGCAAGACTGTCTTTCAAAAATGAGCTCAAGATTAGAATATTCACAGATAAACAGAAACAGAGAATTTCTAAGCCAGAGACCAGATTTTCAGGAAATACTAAAGGGTGTGCTAGAGCCTGAAAAGACAGGAGAGAGAGGCCTGGAAAAGAGTCTAGAAATTAAGATTATATCAATAAAAGTAATTAAAAGTGTCAAAAGAGTGCTGAAAATAAAATATGACAGATAAAACTCAAATAGTCAGAAATAAACTTAACCAACATTGTAAAGCACTTGTATTCAGAAAACTGCAGCTCAGTGTTCTTTTAACAAAAAAGGCCTAAATAACTGGAAGAGTATTCCATGCTCATGGATTGGAAGACTAAATATCATTAAGATGTTAGTTCTGGGTGGCGGACTTGGCCCAGTGATTAGGGCGTCTGTCTACCACATGGGAGGTCTGCAGTTCAAACCCTGGGCCTCCTTGACTCGTGTGGAGCTGGCCCACGTGCAGTGCTGATGCGCGCAGGGAGTGCCGTGCCACGCAGGGGTGTCCCCCGCGTAGGGGAGCCCCATGCGCAAGGAGTGCAAACCATAAGGAAAGCCACCCAGCACGAAAGAAAGTGCAGCCTGCCCAGGAATGTTGCCACCCACATGGAGAGCTGACACAACAAGATAACACACAAAAAGAAACACAGATTCCCATGCCACTGACAACAACAAAAGCAAACAAAGAAGACACAGCAAATAGACACAGAGAACAGACAACCGGGGTGGGGAGGGGGGGAGGGGAGAGAAATAAATAAATCTTAAAAAAAAAAAGATGTTAGTTCTGCTCAAATTGATATACAGATTCAATGCAATCCCAATAAAAATTCCACCAGCATTAAAAAAATATTTGAAAATATGATCATCAAATTTATTTGGAAGGATAACAAACATCATAAAAAGGAAAAGCGAACCCTCATCCCCAGACTTTAAATCATGTTACCTAGCTATACTGGTAAAAGCAGCATGGTAGTGGCATAAAGACGGACACATACACCAATGGAACCAAATTTATGGTCAGAAACGGACCTTCACATGTATGGTCAAGTGATATTGACTAGCCTGTCAAACCCACTCAACAAATGGTGCTGAAAGAATTGAATATCCATAGCCAAAAGAAGGAAAGAGGACCCCTGTCTCACACCTTATCCAAAAATTAACTCAAAATGGATCAAAAACCTAAAAATAAAAGCAAGAACCATAAAACTTCTAGAAGAACTTATAGGAAAATATCTTCAAGACCTGGTGGTAGGTGGTAGATTCTTAAAGGAGATAAGAGAAGGACTGAGATGGACTACTGATGTTTAATGTATGTAGAAGTTTTAATTAGCCTTCATGTTAAAGTGTGGAAATGTGTAGATTGGCTGGTAACACATACTGAGTAACAGCTATTTTATAAATGGGGGTGTGACTGAAAATAGTAGTCTAGGTATGTAAATGCCAATTGACAGAATGCTAGAGAATAATCTAGGACCTGAATAGCAAGGTAAACCAAGAAGTGGATGAGAACTGTGGTTGATGGTACATATGCAAGAGTGTCCTTTATGAGCTAGAGCAAATGTACATCACTACTGCAGAGTGTTGGGAATGTGGAGAAGCATGGGAAAAATACAGCTGGAGTGACCTATGGACTTTGATTAGTTGTAATAATATAATATTCTTGCATCTATGGGAAAGATGTACTGTGACAATAATGAGAGAGTATAGAAAATGTGAGCTAAATGTATCCTACAGATATGGTAACAATCAGATGATATTATCTTATCTGCAAATATTCCACCACAGTGTGATGTGTTGATGGAAGGGTGTTGTTTGGGAATTCTGCACATGTGTATGATTGTTTTATAAGTTTACAACTTCTGTCATAAAAAATATATTTTAAAAATACTAGTAGGGTGGGTTGGGGAAAAACACACCAAATGTAAGATAAGGACTATGATTAGTAGTAAGATTTTGACAATATTCTTTCATAATTTGTGACAAACGTCTCATGACAATAAGGTGTTGGTGGAGGGGTGATCTGTGGAACCCCTGTATGATGTTATGCATATTTGCTTTGTAAGTTCACAACTTTCACTATACACTTAATTGTTTATGTATGTTCATATATAAATGATAAAAAGATAGTAATAATAGGGTTGGTTGGGGGAAAAATACTTTGGTTAGTAGTAATATTTTGACAATGCTCTTCAATCATTAGTTAAAAAGGTTTAACAACAATGCAAGTTATTGATGGTAGGGTGAGTTATGAAATTCCCATATGAGATTACATATGTTTGTTTTGTTAAGTTCACAACTATTATTATATACTTATTGTTTATATATGTTTATGTGAGTGATATACTTTCATAAATTAATTTTTTTAAGTGAAAATGAAGAAAGGAAAAAAGACAAAAAGAGTATTAAGTGGAGGCTTAGCACAAATTTGTTTCAGCTTCTGAAAGCTAAACTTGGGTAAATGCAGTTTTGTTGTTGTTTTGATTGTTTATTTCTCCAACACTCTTAGGTGGTATATATGAGAAAAGCAGAACTTCACACAATTGTTATTCAAAGATGTTATTCATGAAGATAACCATTTAGTAAAACAGAAATCCAAGATTTAATGTGATTATATTACTCACAAGGCCGAAAAATTGAGCTAAAATTTTTGCTAAACCACTCTCTCCTAAAACCCCTGTAGGGTTAGTATGGAGGGGAATATAAAATCCCTTCCCCAAGAGATACTATTTTTAAAGTCAAGAGAATATTTCAACAATGAAATCCATATTCGCAAGTAAAACCGACAAGTACAGTAAAATGTGCTCTATTTTTATAATGAATTATTGGAATCAAAATAGCTTTATTTGGTAACAATTTGGAACATATTTCACCCTGGCAAATGACAGTTGAATTTTTTTTAGGTTTCTCATATTTCCTTAAGAAAAAAATCATATTGATAACCCATCTCTTAGGAGCTAAATAAAGTAAGTGGCATTGTCTTAACCAATGGAATATTTCTTGATGTCTACTACTAGGAGTAGTAGGAAAAGCAATCTTATTACTATCTATGCCAAGTCACCAGAATGTGAAGAATTCTAAGATGGTCACTATCCTGTGGGCACTGACAGTCTAATGAGAAAAAGGCAAACACTCAGAGAAAGTTGACAACCCACAATAATATGAGATAAATACTAAACATGCCGTCTAAAAAATGTGGTGTCAAAGAACTTATCATCTCCACATTCTAACTCATTGAAAATGTAAACTATAATTATGCCTATAAAACATCAGTCTGCATTCTGTTAACGATTTGACAACTTAATCAATTTCTTAGTGATTGCAAAGTTTTTTAGTGTTTTGCATTTTACCTATGTGACTGCTGAAATCATTTATGCCACCTCTATGTTAGGCACAGATCAGTTTATGAAAATAGCTATGTAAAAACATATGTACACTTCATCTTGCCTGGTAGTTATACAATTTATGGCCCTTGTAAACTAAGCAGCCACATGGTAACTTGATATCCTTTATAATAATAAACCAAACACGGTTACAATTGACATTTTTCCTGCATTAATTTGCTCGATCCATGATCTATATCTCACTTTTATCTGTTCCATGTCAGAACCCTTTGTTCTACAAGATTTCTCTTCTAGCAGTATTGATCCTTATTGATCTTAACCTAGTACGATAGTGAATAATTAAATATTTTCTCAGAGAAACAAGTATTTCCCTCTTTTCAATATGACCTTCACCTGATGTTCAAATAGTTCCAGCATTAGTGTGGAATCTTTTTGGTGCAAACTTGACCTCTGTTGTCCTACTTTGAAAATGCACTTGATTTCTAACAAGAGCTTTTAGAAATGCTACAGCACTGATTTGTTAGATAATGAAAGCCAAATTGTTCTAGAAAAAGGTGCAATTATACAGCATGTAATACACAAATAAATTGACTTAATGTTACATTATAATGAAAACTGTGCAAAATCCTCTACACAAGCACAATAAAATAATAAAAAGTAATAGAACAGGTAATAGATGTAAAATAAATGCTAAAAAAGTAGTTCAAATCATTTTCATACCAGTCAAAAGATACCGAGGAGGGCGCATCCAATCACAATAAAACACCAGAATGAAACACTTCTAAATAGTAATATAAATTTTTGTGGACACTTCATGTCCCATGATGTGGAATTGACATATAGTTTGATTTTCTTTTTCCTAATGTAAGCCACAGTTTTACAGTCCTAGTGAAAACATTTTATTGCTGGGGATGTATTAGACATGGTTCATTTCCCTTCTCAGTATGGCTTTAATTTTCCACATCCATGGCTTGACACAGACCCAAACACCAGAAGATGGTTGTCTGCTATAAACTGTTTGGTTTTCTTTGATTGCTTTACAATTTAATCTATAGTTCATTCCATTAACCCTTTCCATTTTAATGCTGCCAAGTCTCCCAGCTCCTTAATATAAAGATAAACTTCCCCCAAACATTTATGTTAATTCTGGTTTCTCATGCCCAGAGAATTATGTGCTGAGGGGAAGAAGAAGGAAATGTTTCTTTCCTAGTTAACTTTTTTGAGGCCCTGGGTAATTGCAAAATAATTGACATTTTACAATGAGGGGTTTTTTCCCTATTGCTTCATAATACATTCATCATTAGTCATTCATTGGGTGCAGTTAGATTCATACTAATCTGCCGAGCCAAGAAAGTGTCACTGTCATTCTAACTTTCTCCTCAAATCCCTGATTTTTCAGAGGGTGTGGGGCAGACGGCAGGGAGGGGGGAATCAGGGAGGGGGGAATCCTTTCCTGGCTGCAGTGTTGTCACATCCGATATCCTGTTCCTTCCGGCAGAGAGAGTGTATCTGGGAGGGTCACCAGATCAGCCTGTGCCTCCGGGCAGCTCGCCTCAAGTACAAAAGACTCCACTCAACTCACGTTAGTCTTCTAGGTGGCCTATCGGCAGTGACTGACTGCCAGCTCAGGCTGTGGGCTAGCAGTGATGACTGCCTTGAAATGCTAAGTGCTTAATTAAGGACCTTTCAAATCAGTTATTGAGGCCTCCATCTCCCATAGCCCTGGGCATCATACTTTACCAAGGGCTCCCTGGAGCCAGAGCCAACTTTATTGCAGTGACAAGTAGAGAAAGAGAGAGGGAGAAACAAGTGGTTTCCATCCTCTCACAGCCTTCCCGAAATCTAAATACAATCCGACAGCTGACTAGTCATAGTGGGCCGACTCCTAAAAATACACTTTTTCCTGTTCATGGAAATTCAGCGGGCTTGTGTCTTACTCGCAGTGATGGACCACGGAGTACTCCTCTGAGAAGAGCAATCTCATTGCCAGCAGCCACCTAGCATCACCTGGCAAAAGCCACAGCCTTTTTCTCCCTTGCTCATCAGATAGCTGCACCACATGGAGGTCATATTTTTAAAAGATGAGAAGCTGTTTTTGTACTGTGACTTTTTTCTTCCTGTTTACAATAGTACTGACATTATTTTTGAAGTCTTTCTTAAATAGTATATGATGGTGAACAATTCTGCCTCAGGATTACAGCTATTTCATTCTGTTAGAGTAGAACCTCTAAGATACCCTATCCAAAAAGACTTCTCTATTACCAAATATTTTTAAAGTTACTAAGTGATGTGAAGTAAGGAAAAAGCTACAGCTGCAGGTGGTATCTGTTATCTTGGTTAATAGCAATGTGGCGCATCACTGACAGGTGAAATACAATTAATTTTAAAGCAAATTACAAAGGGAATATAGATTGCCTACACCTGCCTAAGGAGGTAAAAACACAAAGTCCTTATTCATCAAGAAAAACCCAATATACTACTGTTGGTAAGCAAACCCATGTATTGCAATAAATAATTATTTTTTTAAATAAGTAATAGAAACATCACAAAATGAATTTGACCGTGACTGCTACTGTGATTCCTGGCAATGAGTGCTTCCATAATACAATGTGCTTGATATTATACTGTAGTGTTGATACCATCATAGCAAAAATACTTGAACCAAAAGAACACTCAAAATGTTTGGGGACCTCTTCCTCTGCTATCTGTGAAGAACCCCATGAAGAAACATTTCTTGGTGTCAGAAAATATCCAATTCACACAAAAAACAAAAAACAGTTTATCTCTTCTCATTACACTCAGGGTTCATTTACTGATTTAATTTCTTATCCTGTCATTGAGAGATTTCAATCTAGGTGTATATTATTATTATATTTATTATATTTATACATATATAAGTGGATGCATATTAGTATCAAGAAGCAAATCATAGATTTATGATGTATTTTTTCAAGCAAAAGCAAAGTAGGCTTGTAAACAACAGCTCATGAAATTCAACCTCTGGAGGCAGTTGGAATTTCAATGTTGAAACTTTTGTGGGTTCTTAATGATCATGTTAATAAAGAATTGAAATGGAAGGTTATAGCTTTATCTTTTTTATGTTTTCAGGGTGAGTAAGAGAGGGACACTTTGGTGATGTACCTTTTATGATTTACCATCTATGAATCCATGACACTTAAGATAGCAACCTTCTGCACTATGCACACCCTATCAAATTTCAATAAGCCCACCTCAGGATACTGACAACACTATCCACTGAGAAGCTACTAATATCTAAATTTATGCCTCAGATCTTAACTTCAACCTCTCTTCCTCTATACATCTTGATTTTAAGGGGATTAACCAATATTGTGGGTTGCAGAAATGACCTGTTCAAGTCAGAACAATATCTCCACCCTACCCACTTCTTTCCAAATTAGAAGAATTCTGGAGAATTAAATCACAGAAATAATTGCCTTAAATATTAGCCTACAGAAAAATCTATAGCTTAATATATACAGAAAAGGGCAGCAGGAAATCCATTCCAGGAAAGAAATGTCATAAAATATTAGAATACACTTGTTTGCAGCATCTAAATTTGCCTGTATAATACTATTCTATGATACAAGGTCTGTTTTTTAAATTGTTCTGCCTAAAGATGCTATTGCTCTGTTAATAACTATAGCAAGTACTAAATCTGTAACTGAGTACCTGACCTTATCTACCTTCTAATGGTCAGGCACTATAGATTACACTGAAGAGCTGTTGGCAGCATATAGGAAATTAAATGTGAAAATGCACAAACAGTGAACTAATAAATATTAATTTCCCTTCCTCTTTTACTTCTAAATGAAGAAAAAATATTAAATGACAAAGTTCTCCTAAATTTGATTCCATATAGTACAAAGATAAGTAGAGCTATCTCAATAAATTAAAGCAATGTGGGCAGTTTATCTCAAGTATAGGGACCTTAAAGTGACTACTTTAGAATCTGAAAAAATCCATTTATTAGCTATACTATCACTTGAATTCAGGAGATAATAGTTCAACTTTCTTAACTTTCTCAACTTTCTCTTTGTTTAGGTTTGAGAACATGGATATATGGGACTGAATAGTAAATAGTAGCTATTTTAAACAGTTTTATAGCCAAGGACAGAAATATTGGTCCTAGTGTCCCAATAAAACAGCAGTCTGGTTAAATTTGATACTGTGCAGATAGTATCTTAGCCATTCATTTGAAAAATTTTAATCACTTTCCTAAGTGCAAGACAGAATCTATTTTTTGCCACAGAGTGTATGGGAGGATGAGAGGTGTCACAGTGGATAAAGATAGACAAGATTTGATCAGAGATAGTATGTAATCAGGTGGAGGCTGGAAGAATGAGGAAACAATCGAACTTTCCAAGCAAAGTATAGATTTTATGATTTCATATTGGTTTCAAGAATCCAGCTTTCTTTTTTTAGGATTGATACCGAACATCTAGAAATGTGTATCAGTCTTAGAAACATTCAGCATCTCCATTTACCTGTCTGTAAAATAAAGCTCACAACCACAATGTGACATTAGAATTTGATAAGAACTAAAGATTAATTGCAGCAAATGTTCTAGAAGAATTTAATTCTTATCTCAAGTTGAATGGATACAAATAAGTGACAAATATTCATATGATTCAAGTGCTGATTTATTAAGTTGAGAATAAACACAAAATTAATAAAATAACAAAGAAAATCCAAGTCATCTTGAATATCTCAGTTTTAAATTGTACCTCAATGTACAGAATGACATATGAAAGTACACAACTACTAAATATAGCTATGTATTTCTTTTATTTGCATATATGTTATATACAAATGTTTGCCCTTAAATTAAATTATTTACATATAATTTAACCTGACCCTGTAAAATAATGTGTGCTATCTATTTGGAAGAAAAGATGCAATATTTTGAATCATTATTCATTTGCATGTGAAAGCTTTTGCAATCACTTAAAGAGAAATCCAAAAATGTGTTAAATATATTTAATTCAAGCCTTAAAACTTAATTTGGCAGAAATTTTCTGAGATGTTGAAAGACACGGAAAAAGCAGAGACATTTTTAGTTTCAGGTTGTTTTTGTGTATAAAGAAATGTGGAACCCATTAAATGGTACAACATAGAACACAAGGGGAGTAGTGCTTTTGAAACAGACCAGATTCTTGTGGATAAACAGAATTCTGGGGTATGATTTAACTCCAGAAGAAAGAGAGCAAGAGAGAAAACAGAAAGAGAGATCACTAAAAAGAGTATTGATAATTCAAAGACCCAGCGTCTGCACTCACTCAGCAGTGTGATACTGACAATTATTAACTACAAAACTGGTCACAGCGTAAGGGTAAATAAGCTATCACCGTGGCGCCCAGTGGTGGGAGGGCGTTCCACTGGAATGTATTTTCCTGCAGCAGGCACTACCTGATGACAGCTACAATCAAGAGTGGCTGCAGGCAGCTGCTTTGCTCCAGGCCACATTCAATTATGTCGGACTGCATTAGTCCCTGGCGGAGCTGTCACCTTCTAGCCTGTGAAGTGGTAGCGTGAAAAGGCTCCTGAAGTCTCTCCAGTCCCTCGCTTAGGGTTTCAGGGGAGAGAAACGGAAACAATGTGCAAAAAAAAAAAAAAAGACCATTAGTACTCTGACTGCTTGCAGCATTCATTTTGCTCTCAGAGTAGGGGAAAAAAAAAAAAAGCTTAGGTGAGCTGGATTCAAGAAGTTGTCTGGTGTTGAATAATTGCAGGGTTATATTTTTTTTCCCTTGCGATAAGTAGTTCATTTTTTCAGGAGGTAGTGCCAGGAGAGTGTCCTATTTTCAGGATTTGAGAGACACAGTGGCTCACCCTTCTCAGGAAATGGTATTGCTTTGGAATATATTTTCTAATATATGATATCCCCAAGGATTCTCTAGCAGTCAAGATATTTTGCAGTCTGATCTGCAAGGATGGAATATTTGACTTTTTTCCTAAGCTCCGCAGAACTTTTAGGTAGGATGGATTTTGAGATTTCTTTCCTCAGGGACCCCTTGACTTTTAGAGCCAAATAGAAATAATCGGAGGTTATTCTGGGAAGTTATTTAGGGACATAACATTTTTTGATCATCGACCCTGCCTAGAACAGTTTGTAATCTTTAGCAAACTACAATTAGTGTCTGAAGGAGGGCTGAAATAAGAGAGTTCCCAGGCATTATGGCATTATTTTCACTTGTATACTGAGAACATATATTCTTAAATAGAGCTGAGTGGAGAATGGAGTTAGAGCAACTCATTATATTTCATTAAAATGTCTAATCAAGTAATGTAACTCAGTGAAATTAGAAGTTATATACTGAAGGCACTAAATAAATTCCAGGCACCAAGGTATTAAGATGCAATCTTATTCCCAGATAACATCTGGTTAAGAGGGAAAAAAATAACATTATCAATTCTAGAATGTATAAGAAGTATCCCAATGACACACTGTGTAATACCAGACAAGTCACTCCAAGTTTTCACCTCAGAATAATAGGCATGAGGATGTCTTCAGACAGAGACTGATTATGAGAGAATGGAAATTACATGTTTTACAGCACTTCCGAAGAAATTTAACTGGAAGAATTTTCCAGAATATTTTTCTCCTCTAAAATTCTATTTCACTCATCTGAAAAGTAAAAAAAAAAAAATCCTCCCTTACATATTGATAACTTCAGTCATTTTGTGGTATAATCATTACAGCAAACAATTACTTACTGATCATTTACCGAAGGCCCAGCATCACCTTGGGCACACAAGCCACTTACCGATGACATTCTTTAAGCTAGGGATAAATTGTGTTACTTTGAATTGGGCATAGAAACTGCCTTAGTTTTACATCGATGCAGAAATCTGGCTTCTTAGTGACTCAATAAATATATAACTAAGTGGCAGGACCAAAAGATCCTGGCCTTGGATGCCATTATTTCTCCTCCATGCTGTGAGGCCTTGTGCAAACCCCTTACCTCTCCACTGATTGGAGGTCTGGTTTAATCAGTCCTCCTCCTGCCTCTTTTCTTCCACATTTGGAAGGAATCAATAATACAACATCCTTCAGGCCTCACTTTTTTTTCTCGAGTATAATGAGAAACTTCATTCAATACCTGCAAATTATTCAGTGTCTTTCAAAACCAAACTTCTATCTGCACGATATGTATGTAGTTAATATAGAAATCCTTCAGAGTTTCTCAAGTTGCAATGTTCCTTGTATATGCCTGTCTAGGCCTTTCTTCGCTTGATAGTCCTGGTAACTTGTTGGTGGGGTAGTTGTATGCAGTGCTACACTGACTATTCAAATTGAAAAGAAAACACACAGTCCAGTCCATCTGTGAAAAGAAAAATGGCTGATACCTGAGGCATTAAGTACATTCACTGCTGCTGACCCATCTATCACAGAAACACAGTCAATTGCTCACATTTCTAGGTGCAGATATGCCTCACAGATGTTGTCGTAGTTTGATATTGTTTATGAATTCCAAAAGTAGATACTAGATTATGTTTGTAAATTGATCTGTCTGAAGTTTCACTTTTAGTTAGTTTAATTTTGATTAGGGCTTTGATTGAGCCACATCAGTGGGGTGTTGAGTACCTGCCCCTTGGTGAGGGGGGGAACTCACAGATATGGCAAAAGCAGAGTCAGGAGGTTTGAGCTGGAGCCTAGGAAGTAAGCACAGAGAGAAGCACAGAGCAGCTGAGCCCGGAGAGAATCGAGGCCCGGGGAGAGAGACAGAGCTGGTCACCTAAGAGTCAACAGCTGTTCTTGTGGAGAGAAGCAATGCCTAGACAGTGCCTCATAGTCTACAGCTGACTTGTGGAGGAAACAGAGATGCTGACCCTAGAGAAAAACAAACCCCAGGAAGAAAGGAACCCAGGAAGCCTGAACCCTGGCAGATGTTGGCAGCCATCTTGCTCCAACACATGGCAACAGACTTTGGTGAGGGAAATAACTTATGCTTTATGGCTTTGTAGTTGTAAGCTTCTACTCCAAATAAATACCCTTCACAAAAGCCAACAGATTTCTGGTATCTTGCATCAGCACCCCTTTGGCTGACTAATACAGATAGGATACACATTCCTTTGCCCTTTTTCCAGAGTGGCCTGTTGTGACCTAAACTATCCTGTGCCTGATATCCAGGCCTAGAATACTGCTTTACAGTTTATCATTCCAAAGAAATTAATACTGAAAGGTTGAGCATAGAACAAATTGCACACTTGCACATAGAAGTAAATGCTCCATGGACTCAAAACCAACATTATCACTTCTGTAATCACAGTCAGATTGGAAATCCCAAAGTGAATCTAATACTGGAAACAGAATGCCTTTATTTATTTATTTATTTATTCATTTATTTATTTATTTATTTGTCATGGCATAATTTCCCAGCTGCTGGGAAAAGGCTTAGTGTGAACCTTTAAATCAGAAAAATTAAACTGATTTAATTTTTGTTAATAAAATGAGATTTTGCTGTGTCTCTAAAGTAACCAGTACCCAACAAAATGCTGTTTTCCTAAAGGAAAAATATCCCATAGTTGAAATAAAAACCATAATGATTCTCTGGGAGCTTTTCCTCTTATAGAGTCAAACAGTAAAAATAAACAATTGGGAAAAAATGTCTGCACCTTCCGAAACAAAATTCTGCTGTTTAGATACAAATAAAATGATGTTTTATTTCTTGTATCCTGATTGGAATAATGAACAATGTAGCCTCAGACAAAGACGTGTCGCACACACACCTCTCCCCCACTTTATGAAGCATTGATCTATAGAAACTGAGGTGTCCTTAGCTGAGGTTAAAGGGAGTGATGCAAGCGGACTGGAAGAGAAGAGGCACGCAGGAGGTCCAGATGGACAGAGTGGTGCATTAAGGCAAAGGGAGAACCTGAGCTGGGGCATAGGAGCAGGAGGATCAGCCTTTTCATCGGAAAAGCCACGATGAGAGATTTAAACCTGAGATATTATCAGAGGAAGTGGGGAGAGGCAAGATGAGATTTATAGGTGGTGAGCAGAAGCCTCTGAGCCCCCTCTGGCATTCATTGAAAGCACCTTGCGGTAGCTTGCTTTGTCCATGTTTTCTATCACGTATTCTAGGAGAGCTGCCTATCTTTGACCAGAAATTTATCAAAAAGCATTTTGTAACTGAGAAAGAAGTAAAGAAGAATATGATTTAACAAAACTATGAACTATGGCAAGCTCTTAAGGATATGTACGTACAAATATATATGTATGTGTGTGTGTATGTACATATCACACACAAAAACTGTTTTTCAAGTTAATAAAGAGCTTTGGATGAAGGCCATTTTGAGAATTTTCAAAGCCATTATAAGATTTAAGTTACTAAATACATATTTTAAAAATATATTAAAGGTATCGGACCCCTGTATGATGCTATGTATGTTTGCTTTGTAAGTTCACAACTTTTACTATATACTTAATTGTTTATATATGTTCATATATAAATGACAGAAAGATAATAATAATAGGAAGAGTTGGGGAAAATATTTTGGTTAGTAGTAATATTTTGACAATGATCTTTAATCATTAGTTAAAAAGGTTTAACAACAATGTAAGGTGTTGGTGGTGGGGTGAGTTATGAGAGTTGTGCATGTTGTTATACATGTTTGTTTTGTAAGTTCATAAATATTACTATACACTTATTGTTTATGTATGTATGTATGTGGGCGATATATTTCAATAAATTAATTAAAATATATATATATTAAAGTTACAGATAAGAGACAGATTCTTGGACATGGTTTGTGGAACTTTCATGATTAGCCACAATGTGTTTTTAATTTAAAATATTGCTGTGAAAAGTGGGTATTTTCCACATGCAATAGCATCCCAAATGCATAGATATGTGGTATTCATTGAATGGCCACAAGTTAAGGACAGTGATTTTTGGGATCATAAAAATCTTGTTGCCTGTGTTTCTTCAGACGTATATGAAGGGAGGTATAGATTGAGTATTGATATGTATCTGTAGTGAAGTATTAAGCTCAGCAGAGCACACAGAGATCAAAACCCTCCTTGTCTGCCCAGATGAACAGTAGTCAAATGTTTTCATCATTGGATTTTGTGAAGAGAGGCCCTTGATTAATCATGTGAAAGTTCCTATAGCTTTAGAAAGTGGCTGAAGAAATAAGCTAGGATGATCAGAGTAATGTGCACTTCCCAGGGAATTTCAAAAGACAAGCTTCACAGAAGCTCCTTGGATTAAAAAGAAAACTGGTTCCATTACAGGTGTTACCTTTGGACGAAAGTAAATATATATGCGATAGAATATTTTAAATAAACCAGGAATCAAAGTTCCTTCTGATGTTTGCTTGCCTTTCCTTTTCTTTTAAGGTGATTCACTAGGATATTTACTGAAGGTGATTCCTCTAACTTTCAACTTGGTTGAAACAATTTTGCATAGATATCAGAGTGTCTGTCACATTAAAATGATTTACTTAGTATAGGTGTATGTGATGGGAAAATAGGTGACATTTTTTCCATTTTTTCAGTGACCAACCCACAATTTATTTTTCTGATTGTGATTTTTTCTCTTTAGTACCCAAATAAGAAATGCAGTCCACTTTAGAAATATAATCCACATACAGACCCACAATTCATTATCTCAAAACATGGGGCCAGATGTATTTTGGAATTCGAATATTTTAGAATTTATAAGAATATATAGTGTACTGTATTACGAAACACCATCAGTGGGCCCTAGGGTGGGATCATCACTGAACACATTAACATTTCTGCAGTGAAATATATGAATCTTCATACTAACAAGAATACATAAGACTACAAATAGTCTCCTGTCCATTCAGGTCAGATTTGATGCTAAACTAAATTTTTTAAACTTCTGGTTCTCAGAGGTTTCAGATTTCAAGACTGAAAATAAGAAAATATGGACAAGTTTTAGAAATTTCTTACTACTTTTCTTTTCTTTCCTTTTCTTTTTTTTTCCCTGACTCCAAATTTCACACTCTTTTTATTTAACTTTTTTGCAGGCAACAATGTCTGTAAGTATAATATGAATACATGTTTGTCTTCTGGGAATATGACAGCTATATCTAAAATGAGATGGTGTTATCTTATTTAAATGTGACAGAAATCATGAAGGGGGTAGATTTGAAATAAAGCAAGGACTGTGTTCTTATATCCTCATTTCTCTGTACTTGGCCTTCTTTATTTTATTCTTTTGTTTATAATATGATCCTTTCTCCTTCACTTTTACCAGCCCTGTATAGTCACATGAAGGAAGATAAAAAGAGGGAATTTGAGAAGAAAGAAAAGTAAAGGAAATCAGGCAAAACTGCAGGAGATCAAAATATAGGCTAGATGGGAGAGTAGGTGTAGCTCAGTGGTTGAACATCTGCTTCCCATGTACAAGGTCCCAGGTTCAATCCCCAGTACCTCCTTAAAACACATAAAGAGAGTGAGAGGAAAGGGGTGGGAGGGGAGACTAGAGAAGCACCTAGAGGAGAGAAGAGAAAAGAACAATTAGAAGGACCTGATTTTTAAAATACATTTTTATAAAAGCTATAGTCTGTGAGTTCGACACATGTTGAACTCCCATAATAAGCAATCACTTTAGTGCAGGAACTTACAAGAAAATGCTTAAACCTTTTTCATGTGAAGTGTACTCCACATCTGGGCAACTTTCTAGGGCAGCTCCTCTCCCTACAATAGTGCAGCATTCCAGGAGACTTTGAACTTAGACGCCTGCACAACAACACAGGGTCTCAGAATGATGGCAGTGCTCACACAAAACTTCTAAGTAGAAGTACTTTTCACTGTCCAAAGCAACTGCTTTTCTTTTAAGATATATTTCCTATAAATATGAAGAGAAGAATTCTAAATTCTATAAGCAGTTCTCTGTAAAATCTGGTTTCATGTTCTTAAAAATAATACTTTTGGGATTTATAGCTTGAAGGCTCACTATACCATATCTCTAATTATAAACTATATTACAAATAAATATTGTTTGTATTTCTGTAAAATTATTTTAAGATTCTACATACAACCTGAAACGTGACATAAATTGTTAAATATTATTCAATAGAACAAAATTTTGGGCCCAAATGATATGTGCATGGACACTGAAAATAAGCATTAAATATCAAGTGTGAAAAACAAGATTTTTTATTAACTCAATAGATTTCAGCCATGTTTAATTCTGAAGATCGCAACGTTCTACTCTTAATCTAGAACTTCACGAAAATATAGGCCTTGTATTTCTGGCTAACCTTAGATTTTAGGTTTGTTTCTGTTAGGGTTATATTCTACTTTGGGAAGTAATAGCACAACGAGGCCTTTTCTTGTTTAGATTTAAGTCATATGATTTGGATCCCACCCATGACACCATATTTACTCTGATAATGAGACAGATCCCAAATATTCCATATAGGAATGCAGGAAGAGAAAAAAGAAAAAGAAATGAGAAAACAGAAGAAAATGGGGGAAGGAAGAGAGGCATAGATGAAGAAATGAAGAAAGGAAGAAAGGAAGAAAGGATACCCCAATTCAAATATCACAACCATAACTCTCCAGGGCTCTCGATGAGAGAAAGGGATTGCCCATGGATTTACCAGCTGGTAAAACACAAGAAATAACTCAGAAATGAGTCCCAAAGAATCAGGCTCAAAAATGATTCCTAGGTAGGAAAAATGGGGACTCGGGTTATACAATTATTAATAGAAAACATAAAGAAGCACAGCTGAAAGCAGGGTCAATGCCAAGAACACAAGCCAGGTACACCACAAGGGGCCATGCAGATGACTGAGAAAAAAGCTAAAGTCAAATGAGGTGTTCATAAATCCAGCTTGAGAAGCTAACATTGAGGTTGAAAATAAGACCAAGAGCTGTCCTGGGTGGTGCTACAGGGACAATTACTGGGCATTGTATGTCCTCCCATGGCCCACTGGATGGAATGTGGGAGAGTGTGGGCTCTGATGTGGACCATTGACCATGAGGTGCAGCGGTGCTCAGAGATGTATTCACCAAATGCAATGAATGTCTCATACTGATGGAGGAGAATGTTGCTATTGGGGGGAGGAGTGGGGTGAGGGGGTGGGGGGAATATGGGGACCTCACATTTTTTTAATGTAATATTTTAAAAATGAATAAAGACAAAAAAAATAAAAAGAACAAGAGTCAAAACAAAGCATGAACATGATCCACACAGGCTGAATACAGGCATAGAAATAAGATCTTCAGACTCTGCCTTTTCTTACTGAGAGAGAAATCCAGTGGCCCAGGCACCAATGAGGCCCAGCCTGGGCAGCAGGTTGATTTATCTTTATCCTGTCTGAAAGCTACACAAAGAGCCAGGTTGGCTAGCAAGAACTCACTACCAAATGCACAGTCACTTATGGATTTGAACTTTGCAGGTGCTTGCCACACACAAAAGCACATCAGGACAACAATAAATAAATGAGACAGCTCACATTAAGGAACATATAGCCATAGCCCCCACATAAACCTGAATACACACTCAGCATATATACAAAGCCACATACGTAGGTTTCATAAAAAAGCCACCAGTAGGTCTCTATCCCACCACTCTTGACCTTCAGATCCCTGTCCTGGGCCCCAAAATTATTGTGAAGAGGAAGAGAGAATGAACGGAGGGAAAAAGAAGTTAGGAAGGAAGATACTATGAAGGCATCACTTATGCATACATTCTCTGTCATAAAAGTTTTCCATACTAGCCCTGTCATTTACTGTGTTTGCTCTGATTCCTTCAATCCTTAATGCCTTAAAAAAGCAAAATAATCACAGTAATAATAATAATGATAGTGCCATTTATTCTTGGTCACAGAGTTAATCAGTTCCTATGGTGAGTGACTGACGGTCTGTGGACCGAGGACATTTTTCATCACGTTTCATTTTTTTGCCCTTGGCAAAAATTCCACCAGTAGTAATAAATAATTCCACACCCCAAAGTGGATATTATTATTATATTCAAGTGTAAGACACAGCTGGCTCCTAGACTGTCAGCTCTCCCAAATTCACAGATGCTGTGTGCATACCTGTTGACAATTCTGTAGGTGGAAAAACTGCTCACAAGTCCCACTTCCACACTTCTGCTCTTTCATGCTAATCATGTCCCCTGAAAAAGCATCCAGGGAAGGGAAGAGGGACAGACAGAGGCAAAGGTCCAAACAGACAGTGTGGATTCTGCCTGCAGGGTTAGAATATACACCTACTTCTCAGATGCTGTGTTTTGCAGCTGACTCACTTGTTATAATACAGGATTGAATGAAAATGCAAACCTGCCATGATTTTAAGGGGCTACCACAGAGTTTGCACATAGTAGGCAGTAACCACTGCTGAATAAATTAAAGTGAATGGGGGCTGGCATACAGGGAAGACGGTGGAATAGGTAACTCCAGGACGCAGTCCTTTCACCAAAACAATGATTAAAGAGGCAAAAACTGTCTAATACAAATACTGTGAAACTCTAGAGGCCAAAAGAACATTATACAGCATCCAAGGAAGAGCAGAAGGAAGAGGCTGATGAATTACTGTAAAGAACTGTAAATTGGGAAGTGAACTTGGCCCAATGGATAGGGCATCCGCCTACCACATGGGAGATCCGTGGTTCAAACCCCGGGCCTCCCTGACCCGTGTGGAGTTGGCCCATGCGCAATGCTGATGTGTGCAAGGAGTGCCCTGCCACACAGGGGTGTCCCCTATGTAGGGATGTCCCCCGCATAGGGGAGCCCCACACGCAAGGAGTGCACCCCGTAAGTAGAGCTGCCCAGCAGGAAAGAAAGTGCAGCCTGCCCAAGAATGGCACCGCACACACAGAGAGCTAACGCAACAAGCTGACACAACAAGATGATGCAAGAAAAAGAAACACAGGTTCCCGGTGCCGCTGATAAGGATAGAAGCGGTCACAGACGAACACACAGTGAGTGGACACAGAGAGCAGACAACTTGGAGGTGGGGGAAAGGGGAGAGAAATAAATAAATAAATAAATAAATAAATAAATAAATAAATAAATAAATAAATAAGCAAACAAATAAATAAATAAATAAATTTTCACAGCAAGCTGCCAAGGAGTCCAGAAATCCCCTTGCCAACAACAAGGGTGGGCATGGCCATCAATGATCCCGCCTCTTGATTAGTGAATTCTGATCACTAGGTTCCAGCCCCAGGGGCAGCCATAGTTTCAGCCATTCCCTAACCTCACTCCTGGACAGGGGTACAGGTAGTGGAGATTTAAAGAAGCAGGGCTTCCTCAGAGCTGGGGGAGAAATTAGCTGAAGGACTGAATTAGCTGGGCAAATTCCCCTCCACAGGGCACTTTGGATTCAGTCTGCAGCCCCATCATGGGTCCCTGGCCCTGTATTGGTTGGCAATACTGAATTGTAAAAGTCCTCCCAGGCATGACCCTCTTCCTAGAATTTGCCCTCAAGACAAAAGCTGCATGAGACAACATAAGGAGTGAAAAAAACTATAAAGGTGAATAATCTAGGACAAAAGCCTACAGGCTTCAGATACTCAGGAGAGGGAGGTGGTTCCCCTGGGAAACACAGGAGATAACCAAACTCCTATAAACAGGGGAACTCCAAAACAACTAACAAACAAAAACCCAGGACAAGAAGAGGCCCAGAAAGACAGGGAAAACCATCAATGGTGCATTTGTCTTGGCAGACCTTCCTGACAGGAGTGTGAAGTTCAAGAAAATCTCTGTCTCATTACCAGATGATTACAAAACCAAGAAACACACATCTCAGGGAGTGAATGACAGAGTTAATGGTATAAAATAGTAAAATATACAGTGGGCAAGAGAGTACAAGACAAAAACAAAGAAACATGACATGATGGCCCATCCAAAGGAAGAGAGCAAAAATACAGAAAACCACAATGAAGAAGAGAATGTAGACATACCTAAAAAGCCTTTCAAAATAAGATCTTAACAATGCTTAAGGAGATGAAAGTACAGGGAAAGAGCTACAAGATAACAGGAAAACAATGTAAGAATAGTATGAGTGTCTAAGTTAACAGACAGAAAACTTAAAAGAAGCCAACCAGAACTACTAGAGTTGGAGACCATAGTAACTGAAATAAAAAATACCCAAGAGGATTTCAACAGCAGAATGGAGTTGGCAGAAGAAGAATCAGTGAACTTGAAGACAAGACACTTGAAAGAGACAGCCTATGATAGCTATGGAACACCATTAAGCACACAATATATGAATTATGGGATTCCCAGAAGGAGGAGAAAAAGAGAAAGCAGCAAAAGGAATAGTCAAAGAAATAATGACAGAGAACTTACCAAACCTAGAGAAAGATATGAATGTGCACATCAACGAAGTTCAAACAGCACCAAAACAAGATAAGCATAAAGAAAAATGCAGTCCATCATATATTTACAACACTATCAAATGCAAAGGACAAGGAGGGAGTTCTGAGAGCTGCAAGAGAAATTCCAAGTGTTACATATAAGGGAATCCCAACAAGATTAAGTGCCAATTTCTTACCAGAAACCATTGTGGCAAGAAGGCAGTGGGTTCAAATGTTTATGTGCTGAAGAAAAAGAACTGCCAGTCAAGAATTTTATATTCAGCACACCTTTCTTTCAAAAATGAAGAAGAGATTAAGACATTCTCAGATAAACAAACACTGGGGGGGGTTCATCACCACTAAACCTCCCTAAAAGCAATACTAAAGGGAATTCTTCAGACTGGAAGGAAAGGACACTATGCAGTAATTCAAAGCAGCATAAAGAAATAAAGACCTGTTAAAAGCAACCATTTGAGTAATTACAAATGTTAGCATTATTGTATTGTATTGTTTGATATATAATTCCACTTTCTATTTCCCACAGGTGCTAAAATGCAAATGTACAAAAAAAAGTAGTGATAAATCTAGGTTTATGGGCATACAATGTACAAGTACAGAAAACTGTGGGGGGAAAGAGAGGTAAGGAAAAATTATATGGGCATGCTATTGAAGTTAAGTTAGTATCAAACCATATATAATCATTATATATTAGGATGTTAAATTTTAACCCCATGGAAAGACAAGGAAAACAGATGAAAAATATATACAGATAGAAAAGAGAAGGCACTCAATATGGTACAACACAAGAAAGCAAATGTTTTAGTTTGCCAAAGGACTGCCAATGCAAAGTATTAGAAATCTGTTGGCTTTTATAATGGGGGCTTATTTGGGTTAAAGGCTTATAGTCCCAAGACCATGAAAAGTCCAAATCAAGGCACCATAAGAGGTGCTTTCTCACCAAAGTCAGCTGCCACTTTGTTGAAGCAAGATGGCAGAAAATCTTTGTCTAGTCTCTGCCATCTCCTCTGGGCTTCCACTTTCAGGCTCAGCTGCTCCACTTTCTTCTCAAGTTCTACTGCAAGATAGCATAGGGCTTGTCTCTTTCCAGGCCTGCTATATCAACTTTGGCTCAAACTTAGCTGTAAATTTTCAGGCAAATGGCTCATCTCTCTGAGGGGCCTTTGCTGTTTCAACCTTGTCACATGGGGACATGACCGGATCAAAAATGGCAGAGCTCCCTCCTCCAGTGTCGGTCTGAGTGAGTGTCCATTTGTGTTAGACCCACCAAGGGAGTAGGGACTCAACCTGAGTCCTGCCTCACTGATGTAGTCCAATAAAAAACCCTACAGCAATCTTAACAGGTAATCTAATTAAAATCCCCTCAGCTGAATTTAATGCAGTCAAAGGGTATCACATCCAGAAGAATAGATTACTTTATAAAGATAATCTTTCTCTTTTGGGGATTCAGAAAATAATTTCAAACTGCCACAGCAAAGAATGTAAAAGTGGGCTTAAAGGGAAGTTACGGACAAAAGACTGTAAGATTAACAGTTTAAATAGTGAAATGACAGAAAAAGATCCATATTACTAGTAGTGACTTTAGATGTAAATGGCTTAAACTCTCCAGTCAAAAAGCAGAGATTGGCAGAATGGATAAAAAATCATGACCCAACTATATGCTGTCTGCAAGAGACTTACCTTAAAATCAAAGATACACATAGGTTGATGGTGAAAAGATGGAAGAAAATATATTATGCAAGTTGTAACCAAAAGAGATCTGGTGTGGCATACTAATATCTGATAAAATAGACTTTAAGTCAAAAACAGTAATGAGGGACAAAGATGGTCATTACATACTGATAAAGGTCATTACATACTGACAAATTAAACAAGAAGGAGTCAATATTATAAATATATAGGCACCTAAGAGCAGAACCCCCAAATATGTGACTGATTTAAAGGGAGAAATTGACAATTCTACATTAATAGTAGGAGACTTTAACATATCAATCTCAATTGAAGATTAAAGAGGAAGTAAAAAGCTTGAATGATTCACTAAATCAACTAAGCCTATAGATATATATAGAGAGAACACTGGAGGCAACAAAAACAAAATCCACATTCTTCTCAAGTGCACATGCATCCTTCTCCAGGATAGACCATATGTTGGGTCACAAAGCAAGTCTCAATAAATTAAAAATATTGAAATTATGCAACGTACGTTCTCTGACTACAGTGGAATGAAGTTAGAAATAAATAGTAGAAGAAAGGGAAAATTCACAAATATGTGGACCTTAAACATGTTCTTATAAAAACAGTGGATTAAAAAATCAGAAGCAAAATTAGGAAATACCTTGAGGCAAATGGAAATGAAAATACAACGTACCAAAATGTATGGGACACAGCAAAGGCAGTACTAAGAGGGAAATTCATATCTCTAAATGCTTAATTAAAAAAGAAGACAGACTTCAAATCAGGGACCTAATCTCAAAAATAGAAAAACCAGAAAATGAAGTGCAAACTAAACCCAAAGCAAGCAGTAAGAAGGAAATAATAAAGAATAGAGTGGCGATAAATGAAATAGGAAAAAAACAATAGAGTGAATCAACAGAACCAAAAGTTCTTTGAAAAGATCAACAAAATAGACAAACTGTTAGCTAGCCTGACAAAGAAAAAGAGAGGGAGGATACAAATAATAGAACAGAAATGAAAAGAGAGACATTACTTCTGCTTCCACTGAAATAAAAAGAACTATACTTGGATACTATGAACAATTGTATACCAATAAATTAGATAAACTAGATAAAATGGACAGATTTTTGGAAACACAAACTATCTGCACATTGATGCAAGAAGAAATAGAAGTTCTCAACAAATTAAATACTCATAAAGAGAATGAATCAGTAATGAAACATCTCCCAACAAAGAAAAACCCAGGACCAAATGATTTCACAGGGGAAATTTAATATTCATTCCAAGAAGACTTAACTCCAATTGTGCTCAAACTCTTCCAAAAAAGTGAATAAAAGCATGGCAGTATGAAATCATTTTATGAATCCCAAAAAGAGAAAGATTATGTTTATGAAATATTCCACACTTGTGCATGTGAGACCCTTTCAATTAGACTATGTCAGTAAGGCATGACTCAGGATAAGCCTCCACCCTTTTGCTGGATCTGATAAAAACAGACACAGGAAAAGGGAGCCATCATATTTGATCCTGCCATGTGGAAGAAAGGACTTCAGTTTTCCCACAAGGAAAGAACTTTCCCAAGAGCTGAGACCCAAACTCAAAGAGCTGAGGCCCAGGGAGAGTTGAACCATATGCCTGAAAGCTTGCAGCTGAACACGAGAAGACAAGACTGATAGAAGAGACCCAGAAAGAGACCAGACTGAGGACTAGTTGCTCACAGCTGAGCTCTGGGAGCTGGACTCTGAGGGAATGTGAGCCTGGAAGGGAAGGCTGAGACCTCAGCAGAGATCAGCCATCATCTTTTCACCACATGGCAGCCGAATTTGGTAAGAAAACACCTCTTACGGTGCCTTCAGTTGGACTTTTCATGGTCTTGGAATTGTAATATTTTACCCCAAATAAATCCCCTCTATAACAGTCAACCCATCTGTGGTACTTAGCATCAGCAGCTCTTTGGTAGACTAAAACAAAGAGAGAATACGCCCGAACTCATTCTGAGGCCAACATCACCTTCATACCAAAGCCAGATAAAAATACCACAAGAAAAGAAAACTCCAGACCAATATCTCTTATGAATATAGATGCAATGCAAAAATCCTCAACAACATACAAGCAAACTGAATCCAATAGCATATTAAAATAATTATACACCATAATAAAGTGGGATTTATCATTGGTATGCAAGGTTGGTTCAATATGAGAAAATTGAGGTGGTAGATTACATGGAATCCCTTATACTTTTAACGTAACTTTTCTGTAATCTAAAACTTCTCTGAAAATAAAGTTTATTTTTTAAAAAGTGAGATACCATTTCACACCCATTAGAATGGCTGCTGTTAAAAAAAAAAAAGACAGAAAGTAACAAGTGTTAAAGAGGATGTAGAGAAATAAAAACACTCATTCACTGCTGGTGGCAATGCAAAATGTTGCAGCCACTGTGGAAGACAATTTGGCGGTTCCTCTGAAAACTAAGTATAGAACTGTCATATGACCTGGCAATCCCACTACTAAATATATACCCAAAATTATTGAAAGCAGAGGCTCAAACAAATATTTTCACACCAATGTTCACAGCATTAAAAGATGGAAGCAACCCAAGTGCCCATCATCCAAGGAATGGATAAATAAAATTTGTTACACACACACACATGCACATACACACAATGGGCTATTATTCAGCCATAAAAAGGAATGAAGTCCTGATACATGCGGCAACATGGATGAACCTTGAAAGCATCACATTGAGTGAAATAAGCCAGACACAAAAGGACAAATATTATGTCATCTCACTGAACTTGAAACAGTTGGAATCAACAAACTCATAGAGTCAGAATTTAGAATATAGATTACCAGATGATAGGTGGAGCTAGGGAATGGGAAGTTAAGGCTTAAAATGTACAGTGTTCCTATTTGGAATTGTAGGCATGGTTTTCAATGGATGATGGTGATGGTAGCACAACATTGTGAATACAATTAACAGCATTGAAATATATACCTCAATATGATTAAAAGATACAATGTAGATTATATTTATGGTAACAGCAAAAAAAATTTTTTAACCATGAAACTACACTATGCAAACAGTGAATCCTAAATTAAACCATGGGCTTTAGAAATAGTTCAGTATTAAAAATGTGTAATCAGGGAAGCAGACTTGGCCCAGTGGTTAGGGCATCCGTCTACCACATGGGAGGTCCGCAGTTCGAACCCCGGGCCTCCTTGACCTGTGTGGAGTTGGCCCATGCGCAGTGCTGATGCGCGCAAGGACTGCCCAGCCACGCAGGGGTGTTTCCGCGTAGGGGAGCCCCACGCACAAGGAGTGCACCCCGTAAGGAGAGCTGCCCAGCATGAAAGAAAGTTCAGCCTGTCCAGGAATGGCACCGCACACACAGAGAACTGACACTATAAGATGACACAACAACAACAGCAACAACAAAACACAGATTCCCATGCCGCAGACAACAGAAGTGGACAAAGAAGACGCAGCAAATAGACACAGAGAACAGACAACCAAGGTGGCGGGGGTGGGGAAGGAAGCGGAGAGAAATAAATAAACAAATAAATCTTAAAAAAAAAATGCGTAATCATCATCCTCTATGTTCAATTTTTATGTAAACCCACAACTTCTCTAATAAAGGGGGGGAAGTGACTTTACAAAAGAAAATAGTGAACGAGGGTCAAGTTTTGATTTGTTTTCATCTTTGGGCCTCTACTTCTCTGTTTTACTGAATTCCTAATCCCTTTCTTTCCTTATTTTTTTAAATATATATTTTTTAAAAATTTTAAATCCCCCTCCCACATTGTTGTTTGCACTCACTGTCTGCTCTCTGTGTCCATTCGCTGTGTATTCTTTCCATGTGTGCTTGTCTTCTCTTCTCATCTTTTTTTCATTTTAGGGGGCAACGGCACTGTGAACCAATCCCGGGACCTCCAGTGTGGGAGAGAGGGACTCAGTTGCTTGAGCCACCTCAGCTCCCTGGTCTGCTGTGTATCTCACTGTCTGTCCTCTGCATCTCCCTTTGTTGCATTGTCTTACCGCACCAGCTCTCCACAGTGCAGGCCACCATCTCACTTTCACCAGGGGGCCCCTGGAATCAAGCCCGGGGCCTCCCATTTAGTAGACAGGAGCTTAAGCCACGTCCACTTCCCCCTAATTCCCTTTTGACATTTACATTTCCCCCCTCCCCTGGTGCAACTACCTTCCCAATGCCTCCTGGTGGCAGCAATGCACTGGTCCATCTGTCCTTGGTTATTATTTTCAAACTTTTACCTCTTTCCCACTATCAAAATATGGTCTTTCTCCCAATCACTCAAAGTCCTATGTCAGGGAATACTAATTAGTTAATTGGATACCCAAAATTTTTAAGGCATTATGTAGCTATTGGATTATCCCTTGTCCATATCCACATCCTAAACTCAGCTAAGGAATTGTGAAACAATGAAAATACCCAACATAAACTGACTGAAGACCAGCTGGACAGTTCTTTGGGAGTGCTACAAAACTATGTCATGTACAGGTTGCCGTCCCCTCTTTCATAGGGTTGGCCATCTTTGTTAGTTCCAAAAACCTGAGCACACACATTATTTTCTAAATGAAACCTCTACCAATTAACAAAAAGAAAAAGAATCAGAGAAGATTAAAATGAAGGAAAAGAAAAAATAAATAAATAAAGGAAAAGAGAAGTAAAATGTACCTAATATTCTATTACAATATCAGAGTGAATTTATTTATAGGGAAAAAAAAACACTTCTGTTCTCCCTAGATATTCCATATACCCCAAACAAATAGGAGTCCTTTGAACATGCTTTGTTAATCAGGTGTTTCACTTGAACTTTTTCAGGAAGCTCCCCAAAAATGCAATTTTCAGCCTATTTCTAAAACTAAAAAAATCAAGGCAAAGATTGAAAAGTGGTTTAATATTGACAAAATATGGCCAATAGTTTTATGGGAAGCTGTATGGCTAAGAGAAAACGCTAGACATTAAAAAAAAAAAAAAAAGAACTAACAAGATTTTATTCCTCATTCTGCCACTAACTAGTAACTAGTTGTATTGTAGCCCTTCCCCACTGTAGGATGTTTAAAAAATATTGTCATGAATAACTAGATAAGGGAGTGACTTGCTCTGGGCTAGTCATTTGAACTGCTATGAGTCTATAAAATGAGGGAATTGAGCATGAATTCTCTACAATCTAATGCTGAAATTCTATAATTCACCACACTCACCTCAAGGGAGTTAGTATGTTCTGAAATAGAGATGGAGAAAAGCGGTCAGCCACAGGGAATTAGAGATCAAAGCAGTATATTTGCTCCCTCCTCTTTCCCTCACTTTTTTAGGCTGGAAGAAAGGGAAAAAGGGGTAGGGATAACATTACAGCGCTCAGGTTGCTGGCACTGCTCCAGGCACCAAGTGCCATCACCACTCTTGGCACCCACTACAAACATGAGGTCACAGAACAGCAAAGCAGAGGAGAAAAGAACATGTGCAATTCAGCACCAAACAGCAAGCTGAGTACCCTAAATAACCATCGCGGAAGCAATGGTTCCCCATATAGTGATTGATGGATTGCATAATAGGTGCGTCAGCCATTATTTGTGTATTAGGATTAATAAAAACAGAATGAAAGAGGAGCTAAAAGATACCAGAAAGTTCTCTGGCAGAATAATCATAAAAATTTCCATCACATGCCAATGCACCATTAAAGGCAACAGTGTTTGGAAATGGATCTCATAAACTATAAAGTGCTATGCTAATATAGGTAGGTCTGAGGCATTTCATCATATCCCATCTACTTGCAAAATCCTTTTTTTAAATTTTCCAAATCAAAAAGAAAATGATCAATTCTGTAACTTAAGTTTTAAAATACTTCTAAGAAGAGAAGGACGGAGAAATGAGTTTCAATCATGGCTTAGTGTCACAACTAGCTGTAGGACCTTGGGCAGTCACTTAACACTTTTAGACCATAAGTTCCTTTTTTTTTTTTTTTTAAGGAGATAAATGGGCAGGATAATTTCTAAGAACATATTCCAGATTGATTATTCTAATGACTTTGATATATAACAAATGATAGTTATTCTCCTCAGAGCTATTTTTAAGTGACAATGAAATTTGGATGGGCTAAGGAATTTAGACATTAATTTTCTAAAACATTCTTCTGACATTTGTAAAAAATACTGGCAGTCCACCAAAAGCAAGGCATAAGAAATACCAATCCATAACATTTTAGTGTGTCAGGGCAAAAAGCAGAACTTCTAGTAAGGATTCAACAGTTTCCTTCAGAAAATCTGTTAGGTAAAGTCAGAAAAAGACTGGGTGTAACTACTAAGGATGGTAGCATATCATGAGACTGTAGCCAAGCTCTCTATTCCAAGGAATATGAAATAATTATTTTGAATAAATAATAACACCAAAAAATAATTGTTAACATTATTGAGCACACGTTTTCTTCCAGGTATCATGATAAGGATTTAGCATGGATTATTTTAGTTAATCCAATACAACAGGAAATTTCATAAATTTTTTGAGACTTAAGCTGAAAAAATGGTTTTCTTGTTGTGTTGTAAATTTACTGCAGGAAGAGAGACTGATTCGAGCTTCTTCTGCCAGGCCTTTTCTTGCAGATGCCAAAGCTCACATAGATCAATAGACAGGGACATATCCTTCATTCTCACGATATGACATCTTCTTGAATCAAATCGCACCTCTGTCATGTAAGCATTGTTAGTTGTTAGAGAAGTTTTGCAAATTGATTTAACTTAAAAAAAATAATAACAAAATACAACACCAAATCAATAATTACATTGAAGTTTATGATATTTGGCAAATTTTGGTTCAGAATAAAGATTAATCACAAACAGATGACAAGTTTTTCTATTACCTTTAAAAAACGTTTTCCTGTGATTGAAAAGATGAACTAAAGTTAAGGTCATGCCTTGGGTAAATTCAATTTGACCACAAAAGACTGATTCTCACCATTCGGTTGCTTATGTAATGACTAGAGTCACTAAAGAAAAGTCACGGAAATGAAGCATCTCTTCTTTAAGACTTCAGCTCTCAGCAGTCATAATACAAATACAATGTCTGTATTTAACCAAGAATTTGCATTTTTGCTCTCTTTTGGCTAAAATTTAACTGCAGGAGATTAACCATAAAATAAAACCTAAACTTAATGGAAGTATTTTGACCACCTAAAGATTAATTCCCTCTGGCAACTTCACTACTTCCCTGTAATGTCCTCAAAATATTTCTATCCAGGTATGAAAGGAGGAGAGTCATTTTCATCCCTAAAAGAAAAGAATGAAAAAGTTGTTTTATTGGAATCTTGTTTCTTGTTTTACTAGTGCCCCCTCTAGTGGAATTTTCACAGTAATGCGGACCAAAAAAAGGGGGGGGGGCTGACAAAGAGCACATATTTTGTTTCCTTTCGTACATTTCCTTTCTAGAAACATTCTAAACAAAATGATGTGAAATAAACAAACATAATAGTGCATAATAGACGTACAATAGTTTCACCAGCGATTGTAATTAAACGAGGGAGTGATAAAAATCTGTACTATATTCAGAACAGAAAATGTTTTCAGGAGGAATGTGGCAGACAAGCATGAAAACATATTTTGCCAGAATCCACTGTCATTCATTTTGTGTCTTGACTTTTTTCCCTTCAGCAACCTATTTGGACATTCGTTGAAAACGTGCTACCAATCGCTTTTTTCTCATTTACTTCAAAACGTAATCTTTTTTTCCTCTAATTGTTTGCCACCATTCCTCTTTTACACCATCCTTAGGTTGATAATACAATTCCTGTCTAACTTTCCAATTCTTTTTCTGTTTATAAACTACATCGATGCCTCAGAACCACAACCTATAAGCACACCCTGTTTACAATTACTGAGCAGTCTTTTCCGTAATCATTTTTCCTCATTATTCTTTTCCCCATACTAATGGTATATTTGTGCCAGGAGGAAATAAGGAAGAATAACGACCCCCTCCACAAATGACCATTCTCAACACTGCCTCATAGGATTCTTCCTGGAGAAGTCTTGAGCTTGGTAGATGCATCTTGTTCTACAGGGATCTCTGTCAACTTCTCTTTATGCATTCCATGTGCTTCCCTGGTGATAGCCTAAGGGTGCTTTCACTAAACAATTAATGTAAGGCATCTCCTGGGAACCTAATGGATATTTAGCAATAAGTTCACTTCCAGTGAATTGTATAATGTGATATTTTGACAGTGGATATGAAGAGTTGCAGAAAGGTGAACTTTTTTCCATAAAGGTAATAAACTACCCACCCAAACTTCTCACCCTGTTGTTATTGTTTGGGGACAAAGGAGAAACAAGCTGTAATTTAGGGGATTGTTATACCGGTGCCTGCCTCCTCTGTCATTTTTGGCATAGTACCCCGGCACTGTTCACTTTTACTAATGTAATGTACAAAGTCTCAATCTATTAGTGAAAGTAAAATCCACTGTGACATTTTGATTCCAAAGCCACAAGCAATGAAAGGTGTAACACCTTATAGGATATTTGTATTATGTTAATAAAAAATGATACTCTCATATGACACCAATGCTAAGCAGAGAACACTCATTAGTAGTTTTCTGACCAAAGTTATAGCCCAACTTTAAAGAGGTAGAGTATCAATATTTTAGATTCAGTCACCACATAATCTTGATAAATATTCTTTTACAATGCTACTTGAATTCTTTGTCTTTTTTTAAATCGGAAAAATTAAAACAATAATATGGGAACCTAGTTTTTTTTCCTCTTGAAGACATCCTAAAAAGAAGACCATTTATATTTGAAGAAGTTTATATCAGAATAGCACATTTTCCTATCTCAGAAAATGTACTCAAAAATAAATAAAATATCATATTTCTAATCAAATTGTTGACAGTAAACAGTAAAGTGAGAATGTATATAATATTTTATCTTTGAAATGGATTTTAAAAGGTATTTCCTTGTAATTTTCCATCCTGCTGGCATAAAGTAAAATACAATGTACCTATTATGATTCTATATATTTATGTATATGTATGTACACACATTCATAAAGATGTTTCAAATGTTTATCATTTTTAATAAATCTGGCAATTTGCATTGTTAATAGAAAACCATCACCATTTCCAAACTCCTTTAATTTAAAGCCACATAACCGATATTTCCTCTTTAATTTTGCTTGCTCTTCCAATAAAGCTTGCATTGACACTTTTACTTCATACCAGTATCTTCTGTTTCTTGTTAGAAAAACACTGTGTGAAGAACCTGTGGCAGAATAAAGCACGCAAATAACAAATACCACCCCCAAGGAAGGAGAAATTATTGCTGTATTATATATCGTTGCTGTTACTGCTTCTGTATTTTCATGTCCAGAGTGATCTATGAATATTTTTGTGGCATCTTTGAGGAAATGAATTCCAACTCCACAAACATCTTCCCGAAATCAGAATTCAGATGATTTAAGGGACTATCCTCAAGGATTGTTATTTTCCAATGAGACCAAAAGCATGCAGTAACAATTATAAATCAATTACTATAAAAATATTTTGTAATTTCTGCCCTCCTATTTCATATCCTTGTGGCCATTAACTGATATTTTTCTACATAGAGTAGGCTCCGTGTTTCTGCCTCTTAAGCTTAATAAGCAGAAGTGCCGTCTGAATTATTATTGAACGTATGTAGCAAACTCATATATTGTGGAAAGAATTGCATAAATAGCTGCATCAATCTATTAAGCATAGCAATTGCATTATGAGGTCAATAAAAGATTGTAGGCAAGATATCTGGAAAGTAATTACTTCTCTTTAATGAATGTATAGCCTAGTAATTTCTAAGTGCTGTAGGCATAAGCGTGCTATATGTTTTATAGTTTATAAATAAATAGTTATTATCTCATACAAAGAGGAGAAATATATACTCTGAAAAAAAGTTAATTTGTTGTAAAGAGGCACATCTTGCTTAAACCACTTACATGAAATGCATTATCAAGTAATTCCAATATGCTGTAATTGAGAATTACCTCTCTCAACGTGGAATATTCAACTGCATTTGTACATCTGGGAGAAAACTGAATTTTCACCTCAGCTACCCTTCTCTACATTAAAAGCATGATTTATAGCATATATTTTATGTAAGGAATAATGGCAATACAAAGTCAACCTTATGCTATGAATAATTTAGAATTATTTCTTTTAGTTTAAATATATTCGCATGCAAATTGCACGGTATAATTATTCTCACAAAGCAGTCTGCTTGCCTTATTTTTTTTTCTTAGAAGCCCATTTCTCGAGCTGCAGCTTCCACATTTATTGTGAAATGCCAATTTAAATATATATACTTGCATACACTGTCTTTCTGTCTCACCTAAGCAGTATTAAAGTTAGTATGACATGCCATAATATCATTATGAGAATAGTTTCATTAAATGATTACTTTCCCATTTCATTAAATAAAATCATAATAAAGCACTCAGTATTTTGACAAATTAAATTTAAAAAGTCCAAAGGGGATTTTACAAGTATAAAGCGCACTCCACTACCTTCATAATCCTTGAAATGCTGGGAAGAAATCATAGAGGAAGACAATGTTTTTTCAATAGCAGAAACACTGACAATGCAGCTGCATTTTTCTACTCTATCATTAGTGCCACCTGTTTATTTCGAAGACACTCTAGTCTTTTTAAAGACTCCGACCAACTGAGAAATTCTTAATGTTTGGCAGTTAGAATTAAGTTCTTCTCAGATAATTCTTAATTCTTCAAAGATATTGACCAAAAACCACAGAAAATTAGCGTGTTTTTTTTTCCATAGATGAGCCCTGATTAACCAGAAAATAGATTACTCACACTGACACTCTTTTTTTTAACTAGGGTTTCCTAAATACCCTGCCATTAAGTATCAAAAAATAAACCTATCTGAGAAGTGAAAGAGGAATTATCTAATCTAAGAGTTTGAAGTTATGTGCCTGGGTCAGTTTTTAACCAGTACTGAAAACATGGCTAAGTCTCAACCACAATAGGTTTGATTTTTCTTTTCTACAAAATGCAGAATTTATTCCAGTTTCTAATCCAGCTGTAATATTCCATCATTCTCTTAGCTCCATTTTTATCATAACCAAATAAGAATATAGCCCAGACCCATGTATATGTTAATCATTCAGTCTCCCATTTGGCAAATCTGATTTATGGGGTTGCCTGAGGTATACTCTGTTAAATTTAGTTATATAGCCATGTCTAAAATATTTGTTGAGCACCTACTTTGCTCACCAATCAGTAACATATGGCTCTTACTCTGAAAGAGCTCACATTCTAGTGTCAATAAATAAATAAGCATATATTTATAAAATAAAATATATAAATAAATAAATTTTATTTACTTATAAATAAATAAAATAAATAAATAAGCATAGTATTTGGATGATCCCATCACCTACAAAAAAATTTCAATTTCAAATTTTAATTTGCACACAAGAAAAACAGGATAAATTTGTTAAAAATGCAGGCTCAGGGGGTCCTAGGGCCCAAATGCTCCAGGCAATTCTGAAGCAAATGGTATAAGGTTGAGAAATACGAATCCAGAACCTTGGCTGAAGTATGGTTAAGGGCTGTCCTCTTAATATGGTACAAGTTTAAGAAAATCCAGTTCACAATCTACAACAACTCTACATGACATGTCTAGAGATGAACAGTGTGTCAATGCTGTTTCCAAATGACTTTGAAAAGAGAATAAATTCAAGCCCTCTTCAGTCACTGTAAGCAAGCCAGAAGATGGCAGAAGATTGAGCATAAGAATTAGCCAGTCCAGAGAAAGCCAATAAAGGAACCAAGTGGATCTGAAATACAAAACATGCTAAGTCAACAATGAAAATGAACTTCATGGAGTTTGAGCAGGTGGAGCTGGAACAAGAAATCATGTTTCAATTATATTCCTAGTTTCCAAAATTTGATGAACTACAAAAATTTTATGATAAAGGTTAAATTTTGAAAGAATTTTCAGTTAACATTTAGTCGATTAATAGACCCCTTCTCTGTTACCTAGTTCAGGAATTCTCCTAATCTGGCCTCTAAGATTAGAAAAAATTTTCCTGGCATATCCTTAGTCAAGTCAAAACACACCAGAGTTTAGGAACATGAGAGGGTTTAATATCAGTTGATTGTACTAAAGATTAAAGAAATATGATATACTACTCTATACATCTACAGATATACTATTTTGCACGTTGTACTTCTTTCAGAGTCTCTGCTACCCAGTGTGGTTTAACAACTACCACTTGCACTCCCACAAATATTACAACTACTGCTATTATTCCCGCTACTATTTGAATGATTACTTCTCTACTTAAAGATGCTTTTAAATATATTGTTGTTCACATACACACTTTGAGGTAGGTAAGGCAGATGTTATCATCTTTGATTTGCAAATGGAGAAACAGTCTCAAAGATATTTTAAACACTACTAATTACCTGTCAGTTTGTAAGCAATAGAAAATTACCAAGCAAAAAGGGAAAATTAAGATGTGCTACAGGAAGAAGGAAGTTATAAAAATGGTTAAGATGTGAAAGTCCCTGGCCAGGAATGGCAACTGGTTCTCCCTACCTGGGGTTTAAGATGTGAGAGGAAGGTTTTCCAGGACCTGCCAAAATTAGGAATACTTCTTTTCCCTAGACCCATCCATCCTTCAAATCTTTTTATGAGATTGGGGCAAAAAATTGATGTCTCCAAGATCTGGGGGCTGGTCAAAGTCTTCACAAGTCCTTTATTACATACCAAGTGCAATATCAAAGAATATCTAAGTGTTACCAGCACTGCCTTCAGCCCTCTGCTTCAACAGGGGGCTCATCTATAACCCAAACACTTCCAACTTTAGGACCTGGCTTTTCTTAGTGATTGGGACTGATGAACCTGGGTCTGATCCCAATTTCTAGTCCGTACCCTAAGGAGAACCCATGCTCTAACAATTGGAGACAGTAATCTCACCCTTTAATTGTAACTTTTTCCAGAACAGATAGTGTGAGCTTCTAGTGGAATACAAACATAGCTTCTTTTTGCATTATTTGGGATGCCAAAGGATTTTTCTTGTAATCTATCATCAATTTATACATATTTAAAAGAGAAAGCAAGCAGGATCCCTAAACAAATTGTGTTTAGGCAGGATATTTGAAAATGTCATTCATGTGAATACACTGCCTTTCTTTTAGGCATTCTCTACAAATTTAGCATAATCTATTAACCCTCTCTGTACCTGAGAAAAGAAAATGTGCCAGGATTTCAGACTCTGTTGGGACATTTCCCAAGGATCTCATGACAAAAGACATTGAAGAACAATCTGTGATCTCTAGTGCCTCCTATACCCATACCCCTATCCCCTTCTGCTAAGTTCCCCAAACACAGTTGAAGAAAGCCCTCCAACATCAGCCACACCTAATTGGATTATGGACCAAAAAAGGCTTATATGGGCACAACACTGGCTCTAATGACCAACAACTGTTAAAATCTGTCAGAGCCTCATCTTGAGGAAAAAAAGGGAGAGAAAGAGAGAGAGAGAGAAAACAAGAAACAAAATGGCTGAACACCAGAGCAGAATCCTTACGATACACCATGAATATACCTTACCTGGGCATGTCTCTTCCTAGGCTTAATGGAAGTCCCTAAAAGATAAAAGAATTGTGCATCTTTCTTTCTTCTTTATCACTCATAACCTGGAGACAATGAGTGCTTCTGGCAGTCGGAGTTTCAATTTCTAGATGAACTGACTATAGATAATAAACGAGTATAAATGACTCAAGCTCTGTGGGCACACCTTGGTTCCAAATCCTGGTTTCACCACTTACTGGCTATGAGACCTTTGGTATATTAATATTAAAACATTTTCTGGATACTGTAATAATGAATGTTCTAAGACAAGAAGACTCTACATTGTTATAAATTAATACCTTAAATTTATACATCAACTTTTCCCAACACATCTGTAACATTTTACAACCAGGACATTTTAGAGATGGTCTAATTTGTCATACTACCCTCGTGTGAGATAAAGTACTGTTATTGTAGTGTTATTTTAACCTAATCTCATTATACTAGAAATGGTTTTTATTCCATATAGATTTAACTATATCAGGGCTCAAACCATGATCCCAAATACGGCATGTAGGAAAATCCCTTGTAGCATGATTAAAACCCAAAACAAATGTATGTAATTTTCCCCAATACTAGCATAATCCCTTTCTTTGCATTATTTTCCAAATATAGTAAATCAAGTTTAAAGAAGTAAAAGGACTTTTCTAAATTTTCACACAAGATTATGATAGAATCTAGACCAGGTAACAGATTACTTCTTTTTATCTTTTGCCCAATTTCTGCAAGATTACACCATAGCTTTGTAAGTTATCACCTTAAAGTTACATGTCTCTGGTGGGGGTACTTTGGAAAGAGAGTAAAAAGCAATGACAGTTATCTGGCCGCATTTAAATTTTGTATATAAGAACCAAGCATAATAAAGAAAGATTTCCCAGTCCTTATAATAATTTGATATGTGAGAGCCACTTGAAACACAAAACAGTACTGCTTTGCACTGTTTCCTTTGAGCTCATAAGTTTATAAACTTGCCTTTGTGCAAGAGGAAGCCCTGCCATGCATCATTCACTTCTTAAACAAGGCCAAGAAAAGGAGAAGATCTAAAGAAACTTTTGACACCACTCAAGCTCTCTATTTAAAAATAGTGCAATTCTTTTTAGTATAGGAAAGATGAATGTGGCCTCTAAGATGTGTGTGATGTTTGTTTTTTAACACTACCAATACCCATTGAATAATAAGTTCTATAAGGGGTAAATATACATATTCTGGTTCTTTGCTTCTTTGTTTTGTATAAAGAAGTAAATCTGCAAATCTTTAAAATACATGGCCATTGCTTACTAAAATCCATCTTCCTATTTAAAAGAAACTTGACTTTCAGAGTATGGATTCTGTTTAGGGATGTTAAAAGAAAATGATAGGATTTCAGAAGTCTCCTGTCAGCTCCCTTAGCATGCAGTGGAAATGATTATAGAGATTACCCTGTGGATGTCTCACCCTCTAAGTTGTACAATTATTGAGTTGTAAATTTCAAGTTATACCTCAATAATGGGGATATTCCTCCAGGAATCAGACTCTTTGCAATATCTGATAGGTAAGATCAAGTCAGGTAGCAGAATCAGCAACAGAAGTTCACTTAAGAAAATGCTGAGACAAATTTGGCTGTGTCAATGAGAAAGCAAAAGTCCAAAGGATAGATATATAGCAGAAATCACAAAGGATGTGGACAGAATCAATGAGATTGCTCTGAAAAATGTCTCTTACAGGTTTGTATTTTGCAGTTAAATTTTATTGGTCCATCAATTATATATAGTCATTTTTTTCCACAGGTACATATTAAGGGTGCCTTTCAGCTTCAGACAAATGGCTGGAGGAAGAACAATGGCTAATTATCATTTGGGAACATGCAACCCCTGAAGTGTGCAGAAATGAGACAGGAGATGGAGAACAGCTATGCACATGATTAAGTGAGACCTACTAGTGATCACCTGTAGGACAGCTAAAGGAAAACATACTTTAAATGTTTTATGGGCAGGTGAGGTATATGTATTTTTCCCACTAAGAACAACTATTCTTTTCATTAGGTATAAATAAAAATTCCAGACACTATAAATTAAACAAACTTAGGAAGACTCTGAAATGTTTACAAGGCAGGCTGACTAGTAACTTCAGGACTCAAGAAATGGTATCATGGTGAATTCCCTGGGTTTGGGTTTTTTTTTAATCTCATCTACCTAAGACAAAGAGCTGGAAGATGCCAGCAACCCAGAAATGCCAACAGCCACAGACAAAATAAATCCTAATAAAACCCTTCTCTCTAGATCAAAGGGACCAGGAAAGGAAAAAGTTAGACAAACTTTTAGAAAATAACCACAAAGATTATTCATATATGATACCAGAAACATGATTCACAGAAGGATGAGTTGATAAATGAATTTCATGTAAATTACACATATACAAATAAACACACTCATGCAACCTTAATTGGGATCAATTTTGGGATGACAATTCAGAGCAGAAAATTTGTGAGAGGGAAGCTCTCAAATGGAAATGGATAAAAGCACATTTAAGAAAACATTATGGGAGGCAGATGTGGCTCAATCAATTGGGCTCCAGTCTACCATATGGGAGGTCCAGGGTTCAATTCCTGGGGCCTCCTGGTGAATGTGACCTGGCCCAAGAGGAAAGCTGGCCCACACAGGAGTGCTGGCCTGAGTGGAGAGCTGGAAGAGCAAATGATGCCATGAAAAGAATCACAGAGGAGAGAAAATAAGAGACACAGCAGACTAAGGAGCTGAGGTGGCACAAGAGATTGAGCACCTATCTCCCACTCTGGAAGGTCCCAGGATGGGTCCCCAGTGCCACCTAAAGAGAAGACAAGAAGAGACAGAAGAATGCACAGTGAATGGACACAAAGAGCAGACAAGGTGGGGGGGGGGTCAGAAATAAATAAATAATAAATCTTAAAAAAAGAAAAACGCTCTGCTTACAAAGTCAAAACAAACTTTCAGCATTTTATAAAATAGTAAATGTTATAAATGTTTAAAAACTGTTATTTTTAGCATTTCTTCTTAGTTTTACAAGTTTCTATGACGAATATCACGCAATAGGTTGGCTTAAACAAGGGGAATTTATTGCCTCACAATTCTGAGGCTAGGAGAAGTCCAAAATATAGACTGTAGCATTCCAAGGTTGGCTGCTGACAATCTATGGGGTTCCTTGGCTTTCCCATTACATGGTAATGTCCTCTTATTTCTCTTTCAGGTTCCATTGACGTCAGATTCCAGACTCCTCCCTGGGGCTTTCACTTCATAAGGTCTCCAGTAATAGGATTAAGAAACAGTCTGAGGAATCCAAACTGGAAAAGAAGAAGTAAAATTTTTGCTATTCACAGGTGATATGATCCTATACCAAAAAGTCACAACAAAGCTACTATAGCTAATAAACAAATTCGGCAGAGTGGCAAGATACAAGATTGATATGCAAAAATAAGGAGTATCAATGTGTACTCCAGTATAGTATAGACAACTATACACTAGTATTAAGCAGTCTAAGGAGGAAGTCAGGAAAAGTTTTCCACTTATGATAATAACTGACAGAATCAAATATTTAGGAAAAAACTTAGCCAAACACGTAAAATGCTTGTATTCAGAAAACTACAATGCATTGCTAAAAGAAATCAAAGAAGACCTAAATAAAGGGAAAAACATTCCATGTTCATGGATTGGAAGACTAAATATCACTAAGATGTCAATTCTCCCAAATTGGTATCCAGATTCAATGCAATCCTGAAAAAAATTCCACCAGAATTTTTTTATGAAATGGGAAACACAATTATCAAATTTATTTTGAAAGGTAAAGGGCTCCAAATAGCCAGAAACATCTTAAATCAAAGGAAGAACAAAGTTGGAGGACTCTCACGTATGGACTTTAAATATATTGCCTACCTACAGTGGTAAAAACAGCATGATACTGGCATAAAGTTAGACCTATAGACCAATAGAACCAAATTGATGGTGCAGAAACAGACCCTCTCATATATAGTCAAGTGATTTTGACAAGGCTGTCAAGCCCACCCAGCTGGGAAAGAACAGTTTATTCCTCAAATGGTTCTGGGTAGATTGGATATCATATCCAAAAGAAAGAAAGAGGATCCTTATCCCACATCTTATACAAAAATTTAACTAAACATGGATCAAAGAACTAAATATAAAAGCTAGAACCATAAAGCTTCTAGAACAAAATGTTGGAATACATCTTCAAGACCTGGTGGTAGGTGGTGAATTCTTAAACTCTACACTGAAATCATGCTCAGTGAAAGAAATCATGGCTGAATGGGACCTCTTCAAACTTAAACACTTTTGTGATGCAAAGGTCTTTCTCAAGAAGGTGAAAAGACAGCCCACTCAATGCAAGAAAATATTTGGAAACCACATACCCAATAAGGATTTAATTTTCATGCTATTTAAAGTGATCATACAACTCAACAATAAAAGAGCAAGCAATCCAATTTAAAAATGGGCAAAATACTTAAATAGACATTCTTCCAAAGAGGAAACACAAAAGGCAAAAAAGAACTTGAAAAAATGTTCAATGTCACTAGCTATTTCAGAAATGCAAATCAAAGCTACAACAAGTTATCATCTCACACCTCATAGAATGGCCATTATTAAAAAAACAGAAATCCTAGAGAGGAGGTGGAGAAACAGGAATACCCTTCACTATTGATAGGAATGCAAAATAATGCAGCCTTTATGGAAGACATTTTGGAGATTCCTCAGGAAGCTAAATATAGAACTGCCATATGATCCTGCAATTACTCTACTAGGAATATATCCAGAAGAACTGAAAACTGTGATGCAAACAGACAGTTGCACACCAATGTTCAAAGAAGCATTATTCACAATTGCCAAAAGATGGAAAAAACCCAAATGTGGCACACATACACACACACACACACACACTGTGCTGCTATAAGATCTAATGAAATTGGGGCATATATGATTATGACATGGATGAAACTTGAAGATGTTATGCTGAGTGAAATAAGCCAGACATGAAAGGACAAATATTGTATGTTCTCACTAATACAAACCAAACACAAAGAATAAGCCCTTGGAGTTGAAACATTGAGTATAGGTTAATAGGAGATAGGATGAGGGCTGAGAAGGGGTACTGATGCTTAATGAATGTTGAATTTTTAATTAGCTTGACTGTAAAAGTATGGAAATGAATAGAGTTGATGGTAACACATTATAGTGAATATAACCAACACAGCTGGTTTATAAATGGGATTGTGACTGAAATAGGTAGTCTAGGGATGTAAATGTCAACTGAGAGGAAGCTAAAGAATGATCTAGGGACTGAATAATATTGTGAACTCAGAGGTGGATAAGAACTGTGGTTAATAGTACAAATATTAAAATGTTCTGTGAACTACAACAAAAGTGCATCACTATTACAAGGTGGTAAGAATATGGAGATGCATGGGAAAAATTAATGAAATTATGGACTATAGTTAACAGCAATATTGTAATATTTTTTATCAACATCAAAGAAGGTACTGTGTTAACGATAGGGGCATTTTAAAAAATGCCAAATATACATTATAGATCATAGTTAGTGATAATAGTCTGATGATGTTATCTAATCATCTGTAGCAAATGTTCCATAACAGTGTAATGTGTTGGTGGAGGGGCCCTGTACGGGAATTCTACACATTGTCCGTAATTGTTTTGTAAGTTCACTTCTCTGAAATATATACATATGAAAGAACAGTATGATTCAGTTGGCCACACTTTATTTAAATATAACATCTTCAGAAGGTCTTATTTACAATGGTTTAAGATTAAGAACATGTTTTTCCTGGGGTATATAATTCAGTCTGCCATAATGACTGAACACCAGAATTATTATTAGTTTTGCTATATTTTATTATTATTTATATTTATTGTATTAATTGATTAGCTTTTAAATTTGCATATCATTTTAAAACTGATTATTTTTATTTATAAATATAAACTGCTCCCATAAAATATCTAAATTCCTAAAAGGAAAAAAAATGATGTAGTTGGGAAGTGCATATTGTTAAGGAGGCTCCTTATTAAATAAAATTATCCAGAATATCTAAAATATTCTGTTCCTCCATAATATCAAATAAAAAGGTTTAGCTGTAAATAAATACATAGTTATAAGACTAGAGATTTAACTGTTCAGTTTGGCACATGTAAGCATTAATTCTTTATCTAGCTTTGAAGTCACCTGGGATTTGTTGTTTCTGTCAAGCCCAGAAGACAACAGAAGGTGTAGCAGTAGGTTTGGCACCAGCTGATCACGGACACTAAGTGAGGCACTCACACCCTGACCCCAACACCAGGCTCAGTTAAGTGGGGGGACTGAGGGCCTGGCTTGTTTGCATTTTCTTGCTTTTAGGATACCTTAAACACTCCTAGATTTTAGTACAGAAGTTACTCGTAGAGCCCTTCAACCATTTTGAAGGCATCATTGCCTCTGGTGTCCTGAAGAAGGATAAAGATGTTAAATAAGAGATTAGCAAAAATGCATAAAAATATATAATTTAAAAGTTGTTGCAGGTGATGAGCTAATAAAGACAATCACATCATGTTGTGTATTAATTAAAACAGATTTTTTAAATCCTTGTGTTTACTTATGGGTTTTTCAATCTTAAGGATGCTTCACATTTGGCAGAATGCCTATGGAAGGAAATTAAGAAATATCTCAACAAGTGTACTAATGAAACCAGAAATAACTCAACCTGGATTATTTACTGAGGGAGAAATAAAATATAAGTTCTGGCATTCTAATTTTTTTACTGTTTAGTTCTAATATTACTTCCCTGATTTCATCTTTGGGACTAATTGCTCTTCCCTGTCTGGTGCCTTAATGTCCTATTTCTATATAGCTTTTATCAGGGAATGTCCCTAAATTATTTTCTTATTTCTTTCTTACCCCAACAAAGGAAAAGGAAACTATTAATTATTATTGATACAGTTGTTTTTACTGTTAATTAATTTCTTCTTTATTTTTAAACTTCCAATATCTGGACAGGCATTCATTTTAATGCCATTTTTTAAAAGACTTTGTTTCTTTGAATGAGTATGCATATTATTCTGATAATACAAACTATAATTTATGATATTTATCCAGAGCTTAGCATATAGTATTATAATTATATATACATTATATAACAATTATATAATTAATAATATAATTATAGTAATATTATGAAATTGATGGTTACACAACATGCTTCTTTTCCTGATAAAATAAAATAAGATGAAAGAAAATATATAATTTCAGAGAGCAATTTACTCAGTGGTCAGAAAGCAGAGATTTGTAGTAATCTAGCCTAGAGGAAACTAAGTAGAGATGAGCTTCTGGAGTCTGATGTAATGACATAGATGACCAAAGCTGAAACTTAACAGAAATAAATTATTTGATTCTTTTCCCCAGTCAAACCCCAAGCCTATATGTTTAATACCCATGAGCTTACAAGCAGGTTTCAAAACATTTAAAAAAAAAAATTCAGTAAAACTTCAAAGAGCAATATCGTCCCTTAAAAGGCTTTAGTGACTGATCCAACTGGAGTAAGTAATGCTTTATGAAATAGTACCCACTAACAGACAGTCTATGCAACATTTAAAACTCCAAGTCAGGGAACTGATACAGTTGGAAAAATTGGCAAATAAAACACAAATACGTGCATATAAATAAATTTCCATTTTCTTAGATTTGTCATTTCATATTGTAGAAACATTCTTTGATTATGATCATATTCTAGAAACATGATGATCATGATCAGAGAGCACTAACAGTTCACCAAAAATATCTGCATTCCTTTCCCATAGTATAGAGTAGTATGAGAATCAGTTGCTTAGCCAGGGAGAGGATAGCATAACCAAAAGATGGTAGGATGTTGATTACCACATGGAGAAAAATCACCCACCAGTCAGGAACTCCTGCATTAGATTGTTCCATATGCAGAAAATTAAGCCTTTACTGGGGAAATCTCTGAAATCTCAAAAGTTCGCTTATTATAGAGATTGGTTCCCTAACAAATATGCATTTACGTATGAATCATTTAGTGAGTGAAGCAAATGTGGCATTGTATGCTTACTGAAATTTTGCCATCCTTCAAGTTCCAGTTCATAACTGCATATTGTGAGAATCATTTTTTAAGTCTGAAATTCATGTATAGTTCAAGTGCTTATCATGTTCCAACATTGTACTAAAAGTTGAAGAGATTTTACATCAATCAGTACTCTGTAATAGGCTTCTGTGGGTATTAGCCCAGCCCACAATGCATCCTCCCCCAGTCATATACACCTACAAACCACTGAAGTAATCTTAGCGTGAGGTCCTTTTGGCAGTGGGTTCATGCCCACAAGAATGGATTAAGATTGAGAACATGTTTATCTGCGGTATGTAACTCCAAGCCAACAGAACACAGATGTACACAATGTTCTCTGTAATCCATCAGAGTAAGTCATCTAGAAGCCTAATAGAGAACTTTGTGGCCTGGAAAAGTGAGGGAGTTGTATTTCTTCACACATTATACAAACATATTTACTGGGATACTGGGATTTCTCAGTATCTCTCCAGCAGTTAAGGGAATTTAATAGAACACGTAGCATAAATGAGCAAGAATAAAATATAAAATTGACACAGATTGAACTGACCATCACAGTAAAACAAGGGCTGACTGACAAAATAATACAAGAAGAAAAATAAGAACATGCCAAATAAGATGAGGGTCAGGAAAAAGTCATTATTGATACCATCATAGTTAAATCTTGTCGTAAAATAATTTTGATGGAGAAACTTTGATGAAGTTCGATCAAAATATTATTTTGGATTCTTTATATTTTCTTGATAATCATGAATTTCAAACCAGTTTTAAAACAATACATGGAATAGAGTAACCATTGAATACATGTTTGATCAGTGAATTGATTCATTGGAAAGGAGAAAAAATAAGATGAGACTTTCGTGAAGTCTGTATGTGAAAAGAAAGTGGTAGGTCTGACTCTAGAGGACAGAAATGAAGGAGTCAGGGACTTATTTTCAGGGATATGAGAATTTTTAAAGGCAACAGGAAGGATCCACTAGAAAGAGAGAAGTTGAAATTGAAGCAAGGAAAAAAAGTGAACAGAGTAGGTTGTAAGAAGGCAAAAGTTGATGGAAACAAAACCAAGGACAGATTAACCTTAAGAAGAGGGAACTGTCTCTAAAGTAACAGAAGAGAAGAAGATGGATTGATGGAATATGCCTGTAGGTTTAGTGCTTGATATAGAGAAGATGAATGAATTCCTAATAGATGGTGACTATTTTCATTGTAAAATTAGATGTAAGTGAAGAGAGGAGTACAGGGCCCTGAATCATAGATTTTAGGAGCTTTAAAAAGGTTTGAAATAGGCAGTAGAAATATGAATTACAGTAGTGTGTTGATCAGTGTCAACAACCATTTGAGACTGATTATGATTTTAAGTGAAACCAATTTACCTGATTGCATGGTTTTCTTAAAAAAAAAACCAACTTCTTGATGTAGGCAAAAAGAATTTTCCCAGAAGAATAGCACTGAGATTTTTCCAGAAAAAAAATGGAACAAAAAGACAGATGATCAAGAAATTATATGACATCAGGTAGAGGGTTTTTTAAATGAAGGACGATGGAATAGCAGCTGAAAACAGAGGGAAGTGACAAAAGAAAGAGTTTTGTGGGTAGGGAGAAAATAGAATAATGTGTAGATTATAGGTCCAAATGAGGTACTGGTATGGAACCATGCAAACAATTGAACAAGCAAGCCAGAAGAATTTATGATCAGAGAGAGGATATAGTGATTTTGGAGGAGGAAAATTTATGGCTGTTGATAAGGTCCAAGTTGCAAAATAGTGAAGAACGAAAGTCATTGGAGATGAGGGGGTTGTGTAACTGAGAGCCATGGTATTAGATAAGCCATCCACAGGACATTTAATTTCCCAGGATGATAGCAGGACACTGTGTGAAAGTAATCTGCAAATTGGATGATAGGGTCTCCAATGAATGAAGTAAAATAACCGCAGTGAGGAGGGGGAGAGTATGGTATGGTGAAATGTACTTTAAAATACCAAGGATTATAATAAATGATATAAGGGTAATGGTATGGAAGAGGCAGTGGGGATCAATGGACAATGATGACATATCGCTCAGGAAAGATTTCACTTTAAAAGAGGAGATGGAGGAAGCTCTGGGAGATGGGGCCAATATAATAGGGTTGTTGACTGGGTATGGAGCAATATTTGGGTTTGAGGACTGGAGGTAAAGGGACTTGCTCAGGGAAAAGAAAGTTCCAAGGATTATGGGAATGATAGGGTGGAAACATGAGAAGTCTAGTAGTCTCACACACATGGTATTGTCTAATGAAAATAAAGATAAGGAATTTGGTAATTTTGTGCTGATTATTTTTAACAAAATGGAGCACTAGAGTTATTGGTAATTTTGTTCACTCATTACTCCTTATGGTTGCTAAATCTTTTCACCTTTATTCATACCAATCATAAGAAGTGAATGATGATCAATATTAAAAACTGTTTATTGATTAAATATGTATATTAATCAATTTTTATATTTTTATATTTTTCATATTACCAAATATGGATATGTAACTTTAGGTTATATTTGGTTAATCGCTATATAAACCATTTTATCCTTGTTGATTATACAAAATCAGTTTAACTAGAGTAAGTCAGTCACCTCAGTGGCAACATTATAGCTTTTATACTTTTTTACAACATTTGATGAAATTCATATTACCTATTTCCTTTGTTTTAAAAATATGGCATGTGGCATACTATTATTTAAAAGGCAAAGGTCAAAATCCATCTCAAAAGGGTTTAGCTAATAAATTGTTCCTAATTTGATTATTTAAGCTTAAAAAGAAGAAAAATTTCTCTAGGTTTTGAAAAACTGCAATTGTTGATGATAAAAAATTTGAACAAGTGAAAGTTAATAACTTTTCATTAAATCTATCCATATCTTAGAAATAGAAAGGAAGAATGTATTTCCAGGTCTTTCATCTACACAGGAGGATAGCTGCCAATCAGATGTATTGAACAGTTCCTCAGAGCTGCTCTGCTCAGTGAGCAAAGGTGTCACAAGAAACCAGCCGAGAGTACTGTCCTTTCTATAAGGCTGAGAAAAGAAAGGGAAGACAGCATTAAACACACACAACAAATATTCAGAGAAGAAACCCTGAAAAAAAAAAAAAAAAGCAATCAGTCTCTGCATGAAAGTGCTATTTACTAAGATGAAATTCCTTACCAATTTAAAGTTCCAAGTTGCCAAATTACAGCATTTGAAAATTACCATGATCCTGATATAAAAAATGAATTGCTATGTGGGCACTGGTGTGTGTTCTGATGCCTCCACCTTAACCTATGTTTTTCAAGTGACTGCCTGATAATCCACATGCTTTACCTTCTCAAAGATCACTTCAGGTCTAAAGAAATTAAACCCTTGGAGTTCTATTGAGAGACATAAGATATGCAAGAGCAAATTTCTAGCATGGAGGAACATAGCACAGGCATCTTTTCCACTTAGGTAAGAGAGAAAAAATACTCTGCTCTTCGTGTTCTACCTGGCAGAACTAATCCTTGGATAGATCTGATAGCATAATTACAAGCGAGGAGTTCTGGCTACAGGAAGGGCACTTCCTAATTGATATCATGGTGCCAGGTATCCTCTTATATGTTGCATTGCAACAGAGTGTGATTTGGGTAGGACTTCTTTTTAGAAAAAAAGACTTGAGGAATATAGGGCATCTGTCTGCTCATCAACTCTCTGAGTGACATCCTTGAAAGCATCAAGAATTGAAAATCTGTCTTAGGCTCCCATCTAACATCCAAAACGATGAATGCTTCCATATTCTAAAGTAAAATTTCTTTCCCCTATGTTCCTAGTAGAACACAAGACCCAAATCTTCTTAGTTAGGATTTGTTCTTACAAATATTCTCAAAAGAAAGTCTGCATGATAGTTCATTAATTATTAAAGTGACTTCTAAGCTGTTCCCAAGGTCACTGAGAAGGACTCAAGAAGTAGTAGAGCCTCTCCTTAACTTTGTCCATGCCTGGTAGAAGGGAGTTAGCTTTTGGAGAGCAATCATTGCTGGGATCATTTAAAAACGGGACACTGGGGCTAGGTTTAAACGAAGTAGAATCAACAGACAAAAAGAGGAAAGCATGGTCAACCATATAAGATGGACTGAAAGATACAGATATGTGCTAAAACTTGCCTCTTTTCTGCCCTACATTTGTCTCCCCAAACTTCAAACTATTCTTCCCCGACATACAGGATCAGTTTCTTCCAGAGGTCAGGAGTTGGTATTGATAATCACACAACGGGAATAGAGGAGTCCTGGTTTAACATGTTGAATCTAGGTGGTATGTTACCTTTCTAGGTGGTATGTTCTTCCCTGGCTCCTTAGGCAACTATGGCTACTTGCCTAGTTATGATCACTTACCATCTGCATTATTCCCTGCATGTGAATCCACACTATTGCCTGCTTGCCATTAAAGTCTCTCTACTCATTGATGTCATGAACTATGATATGTAAAAAATATTCATATGACTGCCTGAAGACTATAAAGTCAATGACAGAGCTAGACTCAAATGAAACAGAAAACTTGTTAGTATTTGTATTTATAAGATGGCAAACTTTGACAAATTCAATCAAGGAATATGATGGAACTAGTAGGATTATATAAAGGAACAATAAAGTAAAGAAAGCCACTTTAAAAAGATGATGACTGGAGCAAGATGGCAGTGTTAGAAGCTCCAAGTTTCCATTCCCCCACAGAATCTTTGAAGAACTAGTAAAAACTGGCAGAGCCAATTATCATATAATTCCAGAAAACATCCAAAAGATTGAAGTAACTGGGTGAGTGGTGAATCAAGACAATGCAACTTAGATAATGGTTAAAGAACGTCATGAAGTCTTGGCTGGCTCCTTCTCACACCCTCCCCAGCGTGACGTGGAGCTGGCCTGCCATCCACTGTGGCTCCCTGACTGTTTCAGAGAGCGGAGCTTAATCCCTATGTGCATACTGAGCATCTATATGTTGATGCTAATCTACCTACTGGATGAAAGCCTGAAAACCTAAACCAGGACATTACTTTCTGGCTGACCCCTCCCAGAACTTGCCCTGCAGATAGAGGTAGCCTGTGAAGAAATAAAGCAGTGTAAGAAGCAGTTAAATCAAAGTGGCCTAGGACAATGGATTACTGATTTAAGACAGACAATAGAGTAGCCTAGAGTAGAGGAAGGTATTTTCTTAGGGCACTGAATGGGCTTTTGGACTCCTCTAAATGGGGGAATTCCTAAGGCCAGGAGCAAGGGGAACTACAGACAAGATGCAGGCTCAGAAAGGACAGAGAGGACAGCAGCCTTTCTCCTCCAGCTGATCTTGATAGGAGGGCTAAACTTTGAAGGAGAGAGTCAGCCAACATGGAGCCAATTCACAAAACTGCAAAAGGTGTTTTGTGCATCAACTTGTTTGTGTTAGCTCCTGGCACTGAAGGAAATTTCTTTAATATCAGTTATCAGTAGTTGGATACAAACAGAAGGAACAGACAGATCAGGGACTAAATCCCAGAGTTAATGCATTAAAATACTAAACTGTACAATGTATAACAAAAATTAAAAATTTAAAAATGGATCATGTGGAAAAAGTTGTTACAAGAAAAACAAACAAACAGGAAATGATGGACCAAAAAGACAAGAAAAACAATCAGAAACCACCAATGAAGAATACCAGACTTTGACCTTACCAGACAAAGACTTTTTTAAATGATCTTCAATATACTCAAAGAGATAAAGGAAAACATGAGGAAAGAAATAAAAGATATTAGAAAATGATTAATAAACAATATGAGTCTCTCAATAAATAAAGACATGCTAAAAGGGACAAAACAGAAATACTGGACTTGAAAACCAAAATAGCCAAAATTAAAAAGTCCCTAGAGGTTTTCAACAGCAACTTAGAGGTGACAGAAAAATCAATGAACTCAAAGATAAGACATGAGTCAGGCTGAGGGAAAAAAAGGAAAAAGGAAAAGAATGAAAAATGTGAACAGAGACCTGTGAGACTCCATCAGGCATATCTAAATATGCATTAGGAGATTCCCAGAAGAATAAAAAGGGAAATGGGCAGAAGAAATATTCAAAGAAATAATAGCAGAAAACGACCCAAATTTAATGAAAGAAGCCCATTCCAAACAGGATAAACCTGTTGAGAACAATGTCCAGACATATAGTAGTCAAATTAGCAAATGACAAGGACAAGGAAAGAATTCTGAAAGCTTCAAGAAAAAATTAACACATTTAGTAAAAGGGAACCACAGTAAGATTAAGTGCTGATTTCTCATCAGAAACCAGGGAGGTAAGAAGGCAGTGGTAGAAAATATTTAAAAGGTTGAAAGACAACAATTGCCAGCCATAAATTTTATATCCATCTACATTGTCTTCCAAAAATTGAAGGAGAGATTAGGACATTCCCAGACAAGCAAAAATGAGAGAGCTTGTTGCCATTCGACCTGTCCTACAAGGAATGATAAAGTACTTCAGAATGATAAAAAAGGACACTAGAAGGTAGAGCAAAGCAGCATAAGAATAAAGATTTCCAGTGAAGGCAAGCATAGTGTACTATTGCATTGGTTTTTTTTGTTTTAACTCCACTTTTTACTTTTGACAGTTTCTAAAATGCAAAAGCATAAAAAGTAATTATATCTATGATTTTAGACTTAGAATACATAAAGATTTTATTTGTAACAAGTAAAACAAAAATTTGGGAAGACATAAGGTAAAGGAACAGTTTGTGTATGCACTTCATGTTAAATTGGTATCAAACCCAGCAGGATTGTTAGAGATTTAGTATGCTAAATTTAAGCAATATGTTAACAATAAAAATATCTGAAAAGTGAACTTGGAAGGAAATGAGAGGGGACGCAAAATGGTATACCCAAAAAAGCAAGTGAAAATGAAAATAGGCATTAACATAAAATTAAGGGACCAAAAAATGGTAAAAGACTTGAAAAGGGCAAATAGCAGACTTGCAGAACTGAGTCATGCATTATCAATAGTTATTTTAAATTAAATGGGTTTAACTCTCCATTCAAAAGTCCAAGATTAGCAGAATGGACAATAAGGCATTATTCATTACATGTATGCTGTTTGTAAGAAACTCACTGTAAATTCATGGACACAAGTAGGTTGAAAGCAAAAATACAGAAAGAAATTTACCATGCAAATAATAACCAAAAGACAGCTGGGATGGCTACACTAATAACAGATAAAATAGACTTTAAGTAAAAAACTGTTACAAGTTACAGAGAGGTCACTCATCAGGGATAAAGTGTCAATGCAACGATAAGACAAAGCAATTATAAATATATATGCACATTAAGGCTGAGCACCAAAACATATGAAGCAAATATTGACAGATTTGAAAGGAAAAATAGGCAACTCTACACTAAAAGTGGACACTTCAATAACCCACTTCCAGTACTGGATAGAACATCTAGACAGAACATCAAAAAGGAAATTGAAGACTTTAACAATACTATAAAGCAAGGAGACTTAACAGACACTTATAGAACACTTCACCCAACAGAGGCAGAATACACATTCTTCCCTAGTGCACATAGGTAATTCTTCAAGATAGACCGCCTGTATCTTAGGTCACCCAATGAATTTTAATAGATATTAAATATTTAGAACATACAATGTATCTTCTCCAACCACCAGAGAATGAAGCTATAAATCAATAACAGAGCTCAAAATTTCAAAAGTATGTGGAAATTAAGCAACACACACTTAAACAACCAACGGGTCAAAGAAGAAATCACAAGGGAAATCAGGAAATATCTTTAGGCAATTGAAAGTAAAAACAAAATAAAACTAACTTATAGAATGCACCAAAGGCAGTGCTGAAAGGGAATATTATAATTCTAAATGCTTTCATGAAAAAAAAATTCTAAAATCATAGACTTAACCTCACAATGGAGGAACTAGAAAAAGAAGTGCAAACTAAACCCAAAGCATAAAGAAAGAAGGAAATAACAGATTAAAGCAGAGATAAATGAAATAAAGAATACCAAAAAAATCCATAGAAAATAAACAATATCAAAATTTGAGTTATTGCAAAGATCAGGAAACTGACCAACATTTAACTAGTCTGACAAAGAAAACAATAGAGAGGACACAAATAATTAAAATCAGAAAAGAAAGGGGGGGGTGGAGATAATTACTGACCCACAGAAATAAAAAGGGTTATAAGAGGATACTATAAACAGTATGCCAACAAATTAGATAATCTAGATGAAACGGACAGATTCCTAAAACATAAAAACTACCTACACAGGGAAGCAGATTTGGCTCAATGGATACAGCGACTGCCTACCACATGGGAGGTCCAAGGTTCAAACCCAAGGCCTTCTGATGCATGTGATGAGCTGGCCCACACGCAGTGCTGATATGCACAAGGAGTGCCATACCATGCAGGGGTGTCCTCCACGTAGGGGAGCCCCATGCGCAAGGAGTGCACCCTATAAGGAAAGCCACCCTGTGTGAAGAAAGCGCAGCTTGCCCAGGTGTGGCACGGCACACACAGAGAGCTGATGCAGCAAGATGATGCAACAACAACAAAAAAGAGACACAGATTCCCAGTGCTGCTGTCAAGAATCCAAGCGGACACAGAAGGACACAAGCAAATGGACACAGAGAGAAGACAATGAGGTGGGGGGATAAAAAATAAATAAATAAATAAATAATAATAAAAACTACCTACACTGACAAGATATACATGATCTTGACAAAAAAAAAACTAATAAAGAGATTGAATCAATAATCAAAATTCTCCCAATAAAGAAAAGACTGGGACTAGATGGCTTCAAAGGAAGTTTTAGCAAACATTCCAAGAAAAATTGACACCAACCCTTCTTAAACTCTTCCACAAAATTGAAGAAGGAACACTTTCTAACTCATTTTTAAAGTCCATCATCACCCTAATACTAAAGCCAAATAACAATATCCCAAAAGAGAAAATTGCAGACCAATATCTCTTATGAACATACATTCAAAAAATTCCTCAATACTAGCAAACAAATCCAACAGCATATTAAAAGAATTATACACCATGATCAAGTGGGATTTATCCCAGGTAAGCCAGCATGGTTGAACATAAGAAAATTATTTAATGTAATACATTACATTAATAGAACAAAAGAGAAAAAAAAAATCTCAACGGACAAAGAAAAGGCATTTGACAAAATCCAGCACCCCTTTTTGATAAAAACATGCAGAGAGCAAGGAATAAAAGAAAATGTCCTCAACATAATAAATGGCATATATGAAAAACCCATAACTAATATCCCACCCACCGGTGAAAGACTGAAAACTTTCCTTAAGATCAGTATCAAGAAAAAGATGCCCTCTGTTTGGGCATCTGGTTAAATAACCACTGTTATTTAACATACTACTGGAAGTTCTAGCCAGAATGATTTAGGCAATAAACAGAAATTTTAAAAATCCAAATTCGAAAGAAGTTAGTAAAATTTCCCAATTACAGATGACATGATCCAATACAGATGACATGATCCAACTAATAAAAGAGCTCATCAAAGTGCACAGTATAAATCAACTGCAAAACTTAGTAGTTTCTTTAAATTTATAATAAATCATCTGAAGAATTTTTTTAAGAATCATTTAAATAGCCACTAAAAGAATCAAATATCTAGGAATACATTTAACCAAGAATGTAAAAGACTTGTCACAGAAAACCAGAAAACTCGACTAAAAAAATCAAAGAAAATATAAATAAATTGAAGGACATCCATGTTGATAGGTTGGAAGACTAATATTGCCAAGAAGTCATTTCTACCTAAAGCAATTTAAGGACTTAATGCAATCCTGATCAAAATTACAACAGCCTTCTTTGCAGAAATGAAAAAGCCAATCATCAGATTTACCTGGAATAGTAAGGGACCCCAAATAACCAAAGCCATCTTGAAAAAGAATGAAGTTGAAAGACTCACACTTCCCAAATTAAACTTATTACAAAGCCACAATAATCAAAACAGCATGGTGCTGGCACATGGATAGTCATATAGACCTGTAAATATATAAGGATAGTCATGTAAAATGGTATTGGAAGTTCAGAAATAGAGCCTCGCATCTCTGGCTAATTGATTTTTCACAAGGTTGCTAAGTCCACTCAATGGGAAAGAATGGTGTCTTCAATAAATGGTGATGGGAAAACTGGATGTCATATGCAACTCAACAATAAAAAGACAAACAACCTAATTAAAAGATGGACAAAAGACTCGGATAGACAGTTCTCCAAAGAAGATATATGAATGGCCAAAAAGCACATGAAAAAATGGTCAACATCATTAACCATTAAAGAAACTCAAATCCAAACCACAATGAGAATAGTATTTCACATCCACTAGAATGGCTACTACTTAAAAAATAAGAAGTGTCAGAGAGGATGTGAAGAAATAGGAACACTCCATATTTGGCAGGACTATAGAATGGTGCAGCCTCTGTGGAAAACAGTTTGGCAGTTTCTCAGAAAAGTAAGTATAGATTACCACATCACCCTGCAACTCTACTTCTAGGTATACAGGCATACCTCAGAGATATTGCAGGTTCAGTTCCAGACCACCACAATAAAGCCAATATCATAATAAAGCTAGTCACATGAACTTTTTAGTCTCCTAGTGCATATAAATGTTATGTTTAAACTACACAGTAGTCTATTAAATGTGCAAAAACATTATGTCTAAAAAAATGTATACATCTTAATTAAAATGTAACACAGAGATATGAAATGATCTCATGCTATTGGAAAAGGTGCCAAAAGACTTGCTAGATGCAGGGTTGTCACAAACCTTTATTTTGCAAAAAAAAAAAAAAAAAAAAAAGCAGTATTTGTGAGGCACAACAAAGTGAAGTGCAATAAAATAAGGTATGCTTTTGGTATAGCCGAAAGAAATGAAGGCAACGACTCTATCAGATATTTTCACTCTAATGTTTATAGTGGCATTATTCACAATAGCCAAAAGATGGAAGCAACCCAAATGTCCATCAGCAGATGAAATGGTAAACAAAATGTGGCATGTACATACAAAGGAATATTATTAGGGCCACGAAAAGGAATGACATTTTAATACATGTGGTAACATGGATGAATGCTGAAGACATCATGCTGAGTTACTTGTTACATAAAAGAACAAATATTGTAATATGACCTCACTGATATTAAATAATTAGAATATGTAAATTCATAGAGTCAGAAACTAGAATACAAGTGGCCAGGGACCAGGGTGGGGTAGAGAATGGGGAATTAATGCTTAACTGTACAGAGTTTCTGTTTGGGATGATAGAATAGGTTTGATAATGGAGGTAGTGATGGTGGCACAACACTGCAATTGTAATCAACACAACTAAATGTGGTTAAAAGAGATAAAGTTTATGTTGTATATATGTTACCACAATTAAAATTTTTAATACTCTAGAACTGTACAACACAGTGAACCCTAATTAAACTATAACTATGGTTAATATTGTAATTATAATACTATTGTTTCATCAATTGTAATAAAGATACCACAGTAATGGAAAGTGTCAATAACAGAAAACTATGTGTTTGAGGGGGGATATATGGGAATTCTGTACTTTCTACATGTTTCTGTAAACCTACAATTCCTCTTTATAAAAAAGTGATGATGACTAAACTTCTTTTTCATTTTTACCATGGGTACATGAATGGAAATAGAATTTAGACTTCATTTAACAATTGTTTAACCTGATAGAAAAGTGCAACAGCCTAAATTTCAGGAATTGAGCACTCGTACATGTACACATATCCATACACACTCCAGCTAATTTCTTGGGCATATCATTTATGTATCATTTCCCCTTTTCTCTCATTTGTATCTGCATCACTGAAGTGAAAGATTTCATCCAGCGTAATCTTCAGTTCTGAATTTATCAGAATCTATTAATAATATAAAGATACCCCTCCCCAAGAGGACCTCACTGCAGATTGGATATGTTTCATTGATTCAGAATTTGCATGTTGGCCCAGCCTGAAAGTGTTTCAAATATCTTCTAGCTAAGCTCCAAGAAGAGGAGAAAACATAAGTGGTGGAGAACTAGTCCGTCTCTGCCACACAAAGACATAACCAAGAGACATTTAAGAATATGTAGCTATAAATCCTTTAAGCCCCATTGTTATGGATCCTCCTTGTTATTTTGCTTAATTACTCAAGCATCAACAATTACTGCTTATATAATTTTTTATCTGTACCATGTATTCTGGCATTTTGTCCTTTGTTATTTCTTTATGAAAAATGACCTTTTTTATTAAAAAATAAACTTCTTGAGAACAGAAACTGTTTTAAATTTCTTTGTCCTATTCCTTATATTCTCCATTGCCACATGGCATCAATGCACTTAATTAAAACCATTGAATCAAAATAAATTCAATTAATGAAGCTTGGCAGTTTTCAACACATTCAAAAATGTAAGCTACATGGTGGCAAGGGGATCTTGTTTCCTGTCCCATTGCCAAGAATGGCGTCTGGCATGTTAAAGGTACTTAACAATTATTTGTTGAATGAAAAACAAAAGTTCTATGATTCTACAGTCTCTAATCATTTTGCCCTATTACTTTCCTTTCATTAGATACTTATGACAAATTCTGGTAGCTCATAATAATAGCTAACATTCCCAGCACTTATGATGTGCCAGGCATATTAATATAGCCCATTTACTATAGCAATCTTTTGAGGAGTTACTAATGTGAGTTCCTTGTAAGTATCTATATTCTGAGCCAAAACTGACCCTTAGGGAGATTTTGTACAAATAAGAAAAAGGCACCACGTGCTGCAATGCACACCAGTCTATATTATCAAAGAGCATTCAAACCAGAGACTTGATCAGTAAATGTTGAATGGACAGATAGATGAAAAACTGTACATTTGGGCAAGCCTAAGTGATAATAAGTTTATTTTACTTCTTTTCCATGTCTGGTTTGTTTTTAATTTTTCTACAATGCTCATGTATTATGCCATTTAATGTATAACCATTCAAAGAAGAAAAAACAAATTTATGAATGATCAGTGGAAATAAAATGCATCTATCTGTATTACTATATTTTTTTTAGGTGATCTCGGAGATTGAATCCAGGATCTCATATATGGGAAGCAGGTGCTCACCCACTGAACTACATCTGCTCTCCAATGAGAGTTGGTTTTTCATTTGTTTGCTTGTTTTGTTTTTAGGAGGTCCTGGGGATCAAACCCTGGAACCTCATACATGGAAAGCTACATCTGCTCCCCTGGATTACTGTATTTTTATTAAGAAAGAAATGAATAAAACCTTCATATCTTATGTCCTTTCCAAAAATTCTTTATTTGATAGAACTTATAAATTATTACAAATTCTAATTGGATACTAGATTTTGTTTTTTCCTATTTCCTTCCTACAGTTGCAGTTGAAGTTGAAATAAAGGATATTTTAAATTAATTTTTAATTTTGAAATAATATCTTCACAGGAAGTTGCATAAAAATAGTATAGAGGTCTATTATACCCTTTGCCAATTTTCTCCTAATGGTAGCATATTTTACATAACTTTAGTACAATATCAAAATTAGGACATAGACATTGAGACAATCCACAGACCTTAATTAGATTTCAACTTTCCAATATTTCAGATATTCAGATTCATATTTCAGCAGTTTTACATTCACTCGGTATGTGTAATGTTATATAGTTTTATGCAATTTTCTTACACAATTTTGTAACCACTACCACAATCAAGATATAGGTAAAGAAAAGAGCTAAAAGATATTTTAAGATTAAAGGTTCCCTCCATTTTGGGACATGACTCCCCAGGGTGAGCCAACAAGCAATTCACCTGAGGTGCCTTAACCAAAAGGGGTGCCTTAACCAAAAGGGGTAAAAGGTAAAGACAAGTGAGTTTATATGGCCAAGAGTCTTCAAAGTGAGCTGGGAGGTGATTCCAGAGGTAACACTTAAGCACATCTCAGCAGGATCTCATTGACAGTCAAAGAAGCTACTACCCCAAATAGCCAGGCTTTGGAAACATCCAGACACTATAGTCAGGGTAGATAGCTCAGGATTTTGGTCCCTTGGCCAGTGGGCCCTACTTTGGAATTTATGCTCCCCAGTGTGACAGAATTGGATTCAGTTGTGCTTTCCCTACATATGGCTCTTCTGTCCTTCTATTCAAACTAGTAATTAGTACTAAAGTTGATAGTTGTATGTCCAAGAGACTTAAATCTTTGGGCTGTCCATGTGCCAGCTGGGCGCAGAATCTCAACAGAGTTACAACACCTACTCTCCAGTTCATTGGACTCACCCAGGACAACCAACAAGGAGGAGATGATGGATAACCAACATACCAAGGAACCGAGGGTGTATATAACTGCAGGCAAGAGGGTCCCATCCATCAGCTGTATGGGATCAAAGACCCCCCTCAATCAAAGGTCGAGTGGGCATCACCATCCTAGAATCTTCATGACTGGGGAATGAGCTACAGACTAGAGTAGACTTATTGGTGTTCTACTATAGACTTATTATGATTCTAGCAATGGAAGAAATTTCACTGATGTGGAGGCAGTGGCCACTGGAGGTTCTGATGATAGGGAGAGGGAAAAATAGATATAATACAGGGGCATTTTCAGGACTCGGAAATCTTCCTGAATGACATTACAACCACAGATACAGGCCATTATACACCTTGCCATAACTACAGAATTGATGGGAGAGAGTGTAAACTAAAATGTAAACTATAAATGCTTAGGGGTGCTTAGTGGCAATGCTCCAAAATGTATTTCTCAATTGCAATGAATGTACCACACTAATGAAAGATGTTGCTAATGAGGGAAAATGTGGGAGTATGAGGGGCGGAGCATATGGAAATTCCCTATGTATTCTCTGTAACATTTATGCAATCTAAATACCTTTTAAATTTTTTTTTAAATGAAAAGACCAAAAAAAAAAAGAGTAAAAGTTTCTGGAAATAGAATAGTTAAGAATCTTTCTTGATGTTGTCATTAGGCAGTTGATAAGGTTATAATTGTTACTTGTCAAAATTATTTGTGCAAAAATATAGGGAGTTTTTGCATCAGTTTTCTATTTAGAATTTATAGGAAATATCCATTTAGTTGCTTTCAGGAATTTCTGTATTTAATAGGAAAGGAATTTGGTGGAGAAGAATTTTATACAATGAATAATCACTTCTTATTTTGTGATCATATTCTGTGTCACACTATATATGCAGGTGCAGTTTGAAACTTCACAATGTTTAATCTTGTGTTAATAACAGGTGATGCAATACAAATACCCTGCCACCAGGTGGTGGTCCCTCCAATAGATTCAAATCAAAACTAGAAATTATTTTATGCTTAACTCAATGAAATATAACTTTTATTGTTTATATTTTGTTATTTCAGTTATTTCAGTTCCCAGTTTCCTTTCCTGATTCATCTCTCACACTTTCTTCGGCAAATCTGGTCTACTCACATATTTTTTCTTGTTGCATTTTCCTGTCATATCTTTTATACTAAACTAGTGTCAAAGTACAGTGGCCTGATATATAGGGAGAGCTAAATAAATATTTTCTGTAAGCCTTTGTTCATTCTATTTCTTTTATCTAAACACTTTACCCACCTACTCTATCTACTTATAAAAACCCTTTAATGAAGGTTTAACTTGGAAGTTACCTCTTCCCTCCTCACCCCAGCAGGAAATAACCTCCCCACTTTATCCCACACCACTCCTCCTATATCCAAGCAGTGCTCTGTTTTTAGCACAAGTACAGCTCTTATGCACTGACAAGTTGCAGCTTTGGGACATTATCCTTCTATTTCAATCTCCCATATCTCTATGCACAGTATCTGGATATTCAGTAACTATCACTTGAATGAAGGCATTTCAATATCACATTCTAGAGAAATTTTAAAAATAGGAAATCCCCACAATATAGCTACTGCCTCTCTTAATGATCCTTAACTTTTACATTTACCATTTTATCCTGAATTCTAATTTGAAATCAAGTTCCCCACACTGTAGGTTAGAAATTATCAAGGTGCCCAGTCTTCATATTTTGAATGAGCTAGTATCATCCCTTCCCTGAGAATGCTGATCCCTACTGTCCAGGCTAATCTTCAGCCTCTTTCCAGGTTAATCCAAGCATGGATTCTCATGTGTCCCATTTATTCCCTGAATCTATTAAAGATCCTCTTTTTTTCCAAATTCTAAATCCTTTTTTGCCCATGACTGTCTCCTGCTTACTGTCTAAGTTTGCTTTTAACACCCAACACCAGAAAGTTTAAGAAAAACATTATTCTTTTTTTTCTTATTAAAAGAAAACATTACAAGCACTTGCTGTTTTTCTTTCATTGAAATTAGTAAGTAGGTGACATTGAACTGTATGTCCAACAGATCTTTTTTCAGAAAAACTCTAGTGATAACTTGAGTTCCCAAGCTGCCCTAGCACAGAGTTCCCAGAGCAGTTTCCTGAAAGAGTTTATATTCTTCCTAAAGAAGAGGGCATTTTAAAATAAAACTATTTTAAAATGAGGTTTGGGGATGGGAATTTAAAGCAGTTTCATGTCCTTAACATTTATCTCTTTTGGCAAGTCTGATATTTATGTATTGGGTTTTCTCAAAGCTAGGTCACCTTGCTCTGCAACCATTTGGTCTGTTTTTAAAAAAAAAATTATTTCTTAAAGACCAAAGACTATCCTGTCCTATTTAGACTCCAGCTTTGAACTGTCAGAACTTAAAATTCCCCAGACCCCCATAGTAGAGCTATACTAAATCAGAGTACATATACACCTGCCCAGGGTCCACCCTCTAAAGGGTCTCAGTCTTCTAAAGGGTTAACAGTTCCCCTAACAGAGACCCCATAGCTGTCCCACTCAACTTGCATAACTACAGACTACTTATGCTTGGATTTGGTGTTTATTCATGTTGCAAATACACAATTCAACCAATATTTATTCAATACAATACTAGACTCTGCGCATGCAAAGTTGAATAAAACATGATACCTGCGGTTAAGGAGTTTACTCTATGTTGATATAGTCTCCTAATTCATTTGCTCTGCCAGATTTTGCCATCATTTCTGTGTTTTTCTAGGTTCCTGATCCCTGGAGTAATGTCGTATTAATGATTGACTTCCTAGACAGCCTGCTTCCTAGAATGTTCCAGAGCTCACTGTTGCCATTACCTGTGACCAGATTTTTCATGTAGTCTTAATCCATTGAGATCTGGCACCCACCCAACAGAAGGCCTAAAAATATTTAGCAAATAATAGATGATAATATCTGAGCTGACTCCAAGTAAGATAGATTTGCCAAAATAAAAGGGGCTATGAGGAATTATCTGTCAGTACTTTTCAAACTTTAATGTGCTTAAGAATCATCTAGGAATCTTGTTAAGATGCAGTATCTGATTCAGTAGCCCTGGGGTGGGACCTGACCCACTTGCGTTGCTAACAAACTCTTAGGTAATACTGATACTGCTGGTCCCTGGACCACACTTTAAGCAACAAGGCTCTAGGCCTTCTTCCTCTTTCTAAATGAGGGTAAAGTCCTGAAAGATGTGCAGTATACAGTCAATCCGTTCCTAGATATAGAACCCATTAAACACTGCTTAATGAATTCAGTCAGCCAGTATGAGAATTAGTCAAAAAGTAAGCAGAAACCTTGGTGGGAGTACAAAAGAAGAGAAGAGTTCCCTCTTCCTAATCGGGGCAAAAAACTAAAGGAGATTAAAAATACTTATGCAATAACATTAAGTGTCCAATAGAACATTTTGGTACCTTTGGTGACAGATATGTCTTTTGAGGGTAGAGTTCAATCTACCTGTGAAGGAGCTTCTGTTTATTCAATTCCAACAGAAAAATTAATTAACATTATGATTTGTATACAGGATTATGATCTTCAGGATCACCAATTTGCAGCACGTGAAGGTCCTGTTGTTGTAAGCACTGTAAACAAGAAATCAGCACATTTGTCTGTATTGTAAATAGAACTAACCTGCACACATGCAATACTAGGATTTGTGTCCTGGCCAAGGTTCTCTGGTCCTAAGTCTTCTAAGATTGGTAGCCATGGCTTGCTTGAAAAGATAAAATTGTTCACTTGCATATAAGTGTCTTTTAGCTCTAAGGAGTTTTGGGTTTTTTTTTAATTAAATATATTCATTAAGTAAATCAAAGCTACATTAATTATTGTGAAAAACTTAATCTGCAGATTTGACATTTAAAAAGTTAGATAAATATACTTAAGTTTCAGCTTTGTGATTAAATATGTAAATGTGGCTATATAATTGAATATGCAAAATATGTCCTTAATAAATGATTTCAGTTTTCTGATTTCATGTTGAAAGATATAAGATCATTGGAGTATGTTCAAAAACATTATTGCAATGATTAAGTATATTTGTAAATTTCAATTGTTAGATAATGAGAATTGAGTGCTTAGGAAGGTTTTACTTCTTGGTTAAATATCTGAAGTATTTATAAATAAATAAAAGTTCAATATACTGATTTTATAAATACTTTAAAAATATTTAAAGGAATTAAGTTAATGCACTTTAGAAATGGACTGATAATTAAAGACATTTATTATTTTCCAAGTTGATCAAACACTGATCCAAACATCCCTTGAGAGTTTGTCAAAAAGCTGAAAAGGCAGCCAACTCAAAGGGAGAAAATATTTGGAAATCATATATCCGACAAAGGTTTAATATCCATGATATATAAAGAGATACAGTGACTCAACATTAAAAAGACAAATGTTCAGATAAAAAATAGACAAAAGTCTTGAATAGACATTTGTCCAAAGAAGAAATAAAAATGGCAAAAAAACACAAGAAAAAATGTTCAACATTACTAGCAATTAGAGAAATGCAAACCAATGCTACGAACAGATATCATTTCACAGCTATTAGAATGACCACCATTTAAAAAAGCAGAGAACTACAAGGGTTGGAAGGGATGTGGAGATAGGAACACTTATTCACAGTTGGTTGGTATATAGAATGGTACAGCCACTATGGACTGTTTAACAGTTCCTAAAGAAGTTGAATATAGATTTGCCACGTGACCCAGCAATTCCACTACTGGATATATACCCGGAACTGAAAGCAGTGACACCTGACTTGGGTGATAAAGTACCTCTTATGCTGCCTTAATTTGGACTTTTCACAGACTTAGAATTGTAAGCTTTTACCCCAAATACATACCAATAAATACCCTTCATAAAAACCAACACATTTCTGGTACTTTGAATTGGCAGTCCTTTGGCAAATTAATACACCAGATTACTAGAGGGATTTCAGAGATCAGTGCCACCATCAAGGACTTGAAGAATGCAAGGGTGGTGATTCCCACCATATCCCCATTCAACTTTCCTATTTGGCCTGTGCAGAATACAGATGAGTCTTGGAAGATGACAGTGGATTGTTGGTGACTCCAATTGCAGCTGCTGTTCTAGATGTGGTGTCATTGCTTGAGAAAATCAGTACCTCCCCTGATAGCTAGTATGCAGATATTGATCTGGCAAATGCCTTTTTTCTTGGTACTTAAACAGATTTCTTTCACCTGCCAAGGCCAGCAACACATCTTCACTGTCCTACTGCAGAACTATATCAACTTTCCAGCTGTGTGTCATAATCTAGTCCACAGGGACCTTGCTTTCTGTCCCATCTATAAGACATCACACTGCCCATTACATTGATGATATCATAGTGATTGGACCTAGAAAACAAGATGTAACAACTACTCCAGATTTATTTATAAGGCATTTTTGTGTCAGAGGGTAGATATAAATCCAACAAAAAATTCAGGAGCCTTCCACCTCTGTGAAATTTCCAGTGGTATGGGGAATATTAAGATATGCCTCCTAATGTGAAAGATAAGCTGTTGTATCTGGTTCCTCCCACAATCAAACAGGGGCACAATACCTAGTTGACCTCTTTGGATTTGGGAGGCACCATATTCCTCATTTGGGCGAACTACTTTGGCCCATTTGCTAAGTGAATCATTAAGTTGTTGTTTTAAGTGGGGCAGAATAAAAGGGCTTTGTAACAGTTCCAGGCTGCTGTGCAAGTTGCTCTGCTACTTGGCCCTTATGATTCAGCAGATCAACTGAGGCTAGAAGTTTCAGTGGCAAATAGAGTTGATGTTTGGAGCCTTTGAGAAGGCCCCCTATAGAATAATTACAGTACAGACCCTGTACTGATTTTGGAGCAGAGAAGTCAACCTCAGAATATAACTACTCACCTTTTAAGAAATAGCTTTTGGTCTGCTACTAGGCCTTGGTAGAGATGAATACTTAACCATGGGCCACCAAGTTACCATGAGACCTGAGTTGCCCAACAGGAACTAGGAGTTATCTGGCCCACCAAGCCATAAAATTGAGCATGCACAGTAGCACTCCATCATCAAAAGAAAGTGGTCTATAGGATATAGGGTTCAAGAAGGCCTTGAAGGTACAAGTAATTTACACAAGGAAGTGGCCTAAGGGCTCATGGCTCCCTCTCCTGCTGCATTACCTTCTCTTTCCTGTTCCTCAGTTGTGGACTCTTGGGGAGTTCCTTATGATTAGTTGATTGTGAAAGAGAAAGCTCCAGGCCTCATGTACAGAAGGTTCTGTGCTATACACAGGTACTGTCTGAGAGTAAAGAGCTGCAGCACTACAGTCCCCTTTTGGGGACATCCCCTAAGGACAGTGGTGAAGGGCAATCATTCCAAAAGGCAGAACTCTGAGCAGTGCATCTGGTTATTAATTTTGCTTACAAGTAGAAATGGCTGTAAGTGTGTTTGTATATTGATTCATGGGCTGTTGTCAATGGTTTATCTGGCGACAGGCACTTGGAAGGAATATGACTGAAAAATTGATGACAAAGAGGTCTAAGCGAGAGGTACATGGACAGACCTTTCTGAATGGGCAAAAAAAAACATGGAGATATTTGTGTCCCATGTGAAAGCTTCCCAGAAGAAAACTTCATCAAAGGAATATTTTAATAATCAAGTAGATAGGATGACCTGTTCTGTGAATTCCAGTTGGCCTCTTTCCCCAGACACTCCTGTCATCCCCCAAAGGACTCCTGAACAAAGTGGCCATGGTGTAGGGATGGAGGTTATGCATGGGCTCAGCAACATGTTTTCCACTCACCAAGGCTGACTTGGATACAGCCACAGCTGCATTCCCAATCTGCCAGCAGCAGAGACCAACACTCATTTCCCCATATGGCACTACTCCCCAAGATTTTCAGCATGCTACCTGGCTGCAAGTCAATTACATTGGACCACTTCCATTATGCAAGGGGCAGCATTTTTCTCCTACTGGAATAGATACATACTTGGTAGAGATTTGCCTTCCCTGCATGCAGTGCAAACTACCTCCCATGACTTACAGAAGGGAGTTTCCCAAAGGGGTGCTGATGCAAAATACCAGAAATCTGTTGGCTTTTATGAAGTGTATTTATTTGGGGTAAAAACTTAAAGTTCCAAGGTCCTAAAGAGTCCAACTCAAGGTTGCTCTCTCACCAAAGTCATTTGCTAAGTATTAAAGCAAGATGGTCCCTGATCTCTGTGAGAGTTCAGCCTTTCCCTCTGGGCTTCCTCTTCCTCTTGAGGTTCTGTGGGCCCAGCTTCTTCCCTAGCTCAGCTATAGGTTGGCATAGGGTTTGTCTTTCAGAGCTTCCTATATCAGTTTCAACTCTCTTCCCAAGGGCAGTTGCAAACCATCAGGCAAATGGCTCATCTCTCCCTGGGGCCCCAGGATCAAAAATGAAAGGGCTCTCTCACTTCCCACATGTCTTCTTGAATGAGTGTCCATTTATGTCTGCCCACCAAGGGGGCAGACACTCAACCTGAGTCATGCCTTACTGCCTTACTAATGTGGTTGAATCAAAGCCTTATTCTTTTTTTTTTTTTAAGATTTATTTTTATTTTTTTAATTTCTCTCCCCTTCTCCATCCTCCCCCCACCCAGTTGTCTGCTCTCTGTGTCCATTTGCTGTGTGTTCTTCTATGTCCACTTATATTCTTGTCAGGGGCACCAGGAACCTGTGTTTCTTTTTGTTGCGTCATCTTGCTGCATCAGCTCTCCGTGTGTGTGGTGCCACTCCTGGACAGGCTGCACTTTTTTCACACTGTGCAGCTCTCCTTATGGGGTGCAAAAGCCTTATTCTTAACAGGAAATTTAATCAAGTTCCCCTCAATTGAAGCCAATATAATCAAAGGGTATCACAGCCAGAAGGCAGATTAATTTGCAAACATAATCTTTCTCTTTTTGAGATTGACAAAATAATCTCAAACTGTCACACTTGACAACATCACTACTGGGTATATACCCAGAAAAACTGAGAGCAGTGACATGAACAGTCATCTGTACCCCGATGTTCATACCTATATTATTCTTGATTGCCCAAAGAGGAAAACAACCACCAAACAATCTGATGTATACACACAGTGAATATTATAAAGCTGTAAAAAGAAATGAAGTCGTAAAGCATAGACAACCTGGATGAACCTAGAGGACATCATGTTGAGTGATGTAAGCCAGACACAAAAGGTCAAATACATTATGATTGTGCTATTATGAACTAAATATATTGTGTAATCTCATAGAGTAAATAACTTGAATATGGTCACCAGAAAATAGAATGAGTTTAAAGAATGGAGAGCTGGGGGTTAACTTGTGCAGAATTAGTTAAAAGGATGTGTGTTCATCTTTGAAATTGAATAGAAAATTTGAAATCACAACCTAATGTTTGTAATTAGCAGTGCTATTGTATAGGTATGACAGTGGTTGAAAGGAAAAGTCTAAGGTCATATATGTTACTAAAAGGAGAGCTTAAGAAAGTAACATGGACTATATAGCATTGTAAAAATTTATATGAAATATGATTATGGGTAATATTGCATATATAAGACTGTTTTTCTTTGAAACTAAACAAATGCATGTTAATGTTGCATTTGTTGCTACATATGATGCTAATATCAGACCAAAAATACCATTATGCTAAGTTAAAGAAACCAGACACAAAGTATTATGTAATTGTATGATTCTGTTTGTATAAAAATAAATATAGATCACTTTATAAAGATGAAATTAGATTAATGGTGATGTAGTGCTGGGGAAAGATAGAAGGATTGAGAAGTGACTGTTAAGGCGGGGTAGAGTTTTTCTTTTTGGAGTAATGAAATTGTTCTAAAATTTTTTGTGGTGATGAAAACACAACATTGTAATTAGACTAAAAGCCATTGATTATGCACTTTGGATAGATTGTATGGTATGTAACTATATCTCAATAAAACTGCTTTAAAAATAAATAAATAAGTGTGCTAGAATAGCCAGAAATAGCAGCTATGTACAGTAGGGGAAGCATAGAGAGATTGAGAGGTGAGGAATTTTTCATTTGTTAGTTTGTCTATATATTTGGTTTTCATTATTATTGTTACTGGAAAAATGAAAATGCTCTGATAGTTTGTCTACATATTGGTTTTTCATTATTATTGTTACTGGAAAAATTTAAATGCTCTGATAATGATTGAAATGATAAATGCACAACTATGTGATTATACCAAATACCATTGATTGTACATTTTGGATGGATTCTATGTTTTATTAACATGCATCAATAAAATTGATTTCTCTAAAAATATTTTTTAATTTATAAAAGCTCCCTTGAAAGTAATTGTGAAAATTCACTAGATATGAAAATAAAAAGCTTAAGAAAAACTAAGTTTTGAGTTTGATGCTTGAATAACTTAATTTTAATTTATGACTAAGGAAACATCAAAATATTTGTTATGCCTCCAAACTGCTTTTAAAACCACCAAAAATCTTACACTGGCACTTTTAAATCATCTTAGACATTCCCCCTATTTGACAAGACCATGGAAATAGATTCCAAAACTTTTTGATGAAGTTATGCAACTTTTAAACATCTCATAATCCACTTGTCTTGTTTGTGCATCCAGAATAAATTGAGAGCCCTGAGGCAAGACTGGTGCCAAATGGGCTTGCCTGAGAGTATCCCTGGTCTAGGAAAAGGTTTGAGAAATTTGCTGTCAAAGTCAAGCTGGGAATCAGCAACAAAAGTGTTGCATGAGGGGGCTGAGAGCCATATATCAGTTATGTAAATCATAGTTGACGCTTGGGTAAAATGTCAGGGTTAGAGCTTGCAGTAGGATAGACACCAACTTGACAGACCAGAACCCACAATGCAGACTAGAAGCTCCTCGAGAGCAAAGAAAGCAGTGTTCTTGCTCACTGCTGTGTTCTCAAGCCTTCTAGGTCAGGTACCATGCCTTATTTATCTCTTGAATCTCCAGTGCCCAGCATGGTTCCAAGCATAAAGCAGGTGCTCAAATATTTGTCCAAAGAATGAATGACAAGAAGAATTAAAAAGTATTAATAATTTACTAGCAAAAACAAATGAATAGAGAAAAGTAAATTGAATGTCGTGTATACGGAGGTTTTTATAGCCAAAGGAATCAAACTTTGCCCATTAATCTGCCTTTCAATGTGATCAACATTGATTAACTAGATTATGAGAAAGAACAGGATGGTTGGGAGATTTCATAATCAGAAGCAGCTTCTGGTATACAATTAATATCTCAAAACCAAAAGTGAGTCAGTTCTGACAATCTCCACGGGCCCTCGGTGTACCTAACTTCTGGAAGACATAGGGCTCATCATTCCCTTAGACCAGCATTTTTAGGGTATGCTCTCCACATCATAAATCCTGTGGGATGGTAATAAGTATAACTTGAAAAAAAGGCATCCACACACAGTTGTTGCCTAACCATCCATAAGGTATTCTAAGCCTAAGGTATTCTACTACAGTTTATTAACTTTCCAAAACTCCGTGGAAGAACCTAGATCCAGGGTTTTTCAACAAGATATTAAAAGATATTATCTTCAGTCAAAAAGTGTTCTGTCATCAAATAAGTTTACTAAACACTAGGTTAAGCAAAAATAAACACACTGGTTTTTTTCTTACAGGACTTAGAGTTATTAGCTGATTACATTCATTGTAGATTTTAAAGGGAAGTATGCCATTATTCAGTAAACTTTTTCACCCTTTTATCCCAGAGCACCTTGAGGAAATATTGTTTCATGGAACCTTCTTAGACCCTTGACAACATGCCCAACTCAGGTCTAAAAAGCAATTGGTAAAAAATACTCTCAGGCTCTAACAGAAATTTGGCTTTCTGGGATATTTCAATGACTTTTTAAAATGTTTTAATTCATTTCATTTGATTGTTGTTGGAATCCCCTCTTCATTTATGACTATAATCAGTAACCATTCAATGTGACAGAGAAATTGCAAATGTAATGCCAATTTTAAAGACTTTACAGTAATGGAAAAAATTTGCATCCTACTTTCATATTGTTCAAAGAAATTTCCTTCATTTATCTCAGTTTGTTTTCCAGGATCTATGTGAAATAAGCATGTCTTACCAATCCTTTAGCAGCATAAGAACCAGAGATGTGATGTCTTACACACGAGTAATATCTCAATTTTAATGTCTTGACTCCCAGGCAGAGACTGCCCTTTTTGAGTTGGGTTTCTCCATTATCAGCTGTACCACTATGTAGTCTCTTTCCTTATTAATTATATTATAAAGTAACCATGATGACACACTTGAAATGCACATCTGAAGAATAAGATCACACCAAAAATATTTTTAACAGAATCAGTAGAATGCTGACCAACCTTGTGGATGTGATTAGAATTGCCTTTTTTTTTTCCACTCGAATCCATATATTTTATTCCTCCATCCTGTGGACCTTGGGATGGTGATATCCACTCCACCTCTATATCAAGAGGGCACTTAGATTCCACATGGATAATGGATGCAATTCTTCTGCTTGCAGATGTAGGTACCCTCGGTTCCCTGGTGTGATGATTGACCATCTTCACCTCCCTGTTAGCTGGCCCGGGTAGGCCCAACGAACCAGAGGGTAGGAGATGCAAGACTGCTGAGGTTCAGGATCCATGAGTTGATCACTCGTCCAAAATATTCAAAGTAAAAGTTCTCCCACTTTATGTACTTTGCTTTTTAAATAACTGTTTCAACCTTTATGATTCAAACAATCAATCAAATCATTTCCCCTCATTGGTCTGTCTCCTAAAACTTGAGCCAACCAGCTGGTTCAGCCAAAATGCAGTCAGCTTGATTTAAATGTTTTCTCAATAATTGCTCTTTTTAAAGCTTGGGTCCAATATGAAAAAGACTGAGAAGAACCAACGAAAGAATCCTACCTTCTGAATTTTCCAGGTGACCAAATCTAAGCTATTCACCAAACATTTCTGCATAATCGATAATACAGAGACTTTTTCATTTCGAAAGGTCTGCAAAGTAATCCCCTGAAAACCAAATTGATAGTTCCATGATTTAAGCACCTGAAGGATACTAAAGAGATGATAGATGTGGTATAGGTTCCCAGGGCATCTAAGTTTCTTTTCTATAGATTTTAAATATGAGACTACCAGTGCTTATAGGGTGGGATCTTGTTTTCTTCACTCATATTTCAAGTACTTAGCAAAATATAGATTCAAGAAAAGTTTGTCATTCTTATTAACTCTTCTGCCTGAAAGAAGCAAGTATGTTTCCATTAGTGTTTTACTCAATCAGAGCATGAAGCTGAGGCACTAGGAAAATCTGGCTCCATGATACATAAAAATCCCTTTCCCCAAAAGATTCAAAGCATCATATTAGCTGATGACATGTGGGCCAGAGATAAGAGAGCACCCATCAGGGTTTTGGTGTTTTGGTTTTATAAAAACCCTGTGAAATTTTGTTTTGAAACTGCTATTTTCAAAAAAGTTCTTTGAAATTTTCAGAACATTTCAATCACCGCTTTTCAGGGGAAATTTTAGTAATTTTTTTCAACTGAATGAAAAGCTGTGTTATGCAAACAACAAAGATTTTTTTCTTTTGAAAGTTATTCATATCCTGCTTCTGGGATTGCCAGGGGAATTGAATAAAAAAAAAATTAACCACATGGGCGATCAGACAACCTAAACTCTAAGATTCAGAAGTTTTGTGTTGCCTTCTGTACTTGGAACCCATGATTTTCAAATTGTTTCTTAGGTTAACCAAATGAGTTTGAATGACCTATTGCAAGTATATTTTTTCAGTTTATTTTACTAATTTTTTTTATTTTCTGTACTCTCACGTGAGTAACATAAAGGTTTCAAATTTGCATGTCTTCCTCAGCCATAAGGCAAACCCTCTTATGGCATGAAACTATCCACTTCTTGTTTTCAGAGATTATTTTTCACCATATTTCCAATTGAACAAAAAAAAAATTGTCCTTCGTTGCTCACATTATTATCCATATTTTAAACAGCAGAAAACTGGGGCTCAGTATCAAAGACTTTAGTAGATTAGCTGAAATTTAAATCTAAGATTGTTGAACACCAAAACCTAATTGTATTTTACTTTCTAGTTGTTTTCAAACATGGGTATGCATAGAAACACCAAGGATAGTAACTACAGATGCAGACACTCAGGCTCCACCTCTGAGTATTGTGAATAACTATATCTTCCTTGAATTCAGAAAGCTGCATTTTAAAAAATATCTTGAGTGATGCTAAAGCAAGATATTTACTAATCACATTCCAGTTAAGACCTGCTTCCTCTTCTCTGCCTCTGGAAGTAAAACATGATAATGAATACCTAAAGTATCAGCTCTACCACAAATCATCACACACTATTAACCAGAATAAATAATTTTTTTCCCATTTTAATCCCAGTTTCCTTAGCCTAACTGGGAATAATTGTATTTCCCTTACCTTAAAGAGTTCATATAAAGATCAAATGATAAAATAGGAGCCACAGTATTTTCAAAAGTAATTTGTACTTAAATGCTATGTACAGTATTTAAGTACACAGCACACACTGCTGGTGGGATTCTAAATTAGTGCAAACTTTCTACAGAATAATTTGGCTTTACATATAAATAATTTCACCATGTTCATATCTTTTGACCTTGTAGTTCTTTGTGTAGTAATTTCTCCTGGAAAATCAATCAATGCACAGCATTAAAGCATATTTTCTAACAAAAAAGACATAAACAGCTCATTGAGATGCTATGATGTAGGGTTATCTGATCACAATATGGCAAAGAACAGTTTTACATTGAGTCTTCATTGATAACCACTTTGACCTACTTAGCCCTCATCCATACCCACTTTGGAGTATAGAAAAAATTTTTATTAATGTGCACATATGTGCACATGCATGTACACACCATGCATAGTTGCTACTGCTAAGTTGGAGGCAGATTTGCTACTGTTCTCCAGACAGTGCTAAAAAATAAAAAATAATGTATCATAAGGGGGAGCTGATGCTGAATGTATGTAGAATGTTTAACAAGGGGGATTGTAAATATGGGGAAGTGGCTACAGTTAATGGTAACATATCTATAGTGAGTATAATCAACACTGCTAATTCATAACTGGGATTGTGGCTGAAAGTAGTAGTCTAGGAAGATTAATACCAATTGAAAGAAAGCTAGAGGATAATCTAGAGACTGTGTCACAGTGACTTCAGTGGTGGATGATGATTGTGGCTAATAGTACAAAACAAGAATGTTCCTCTTTTATAAGGTGTTAAGAATATGGAGATACATAGGAAAAATACTACTAATGTATACTCTGTAGTTAACAATAATATTGTAATATTTTTACAACAATGGCAAAGAAGGTACTATGTCAATGCTAAGGGTCAATAATGGGGAATAGTTTAAACAGGTATGGGAGTTTTCCTTTTGGAGTAAATAAAACATTCTGAAATAGACTGAGCTGATGACAGCACAACTCTGTGATGAAACTGAGAGCCAGTGAGTGTACAGTGTACACTTTGGATGAGCTGCACAAAGCATGAGATTGTGTAACACAGTGAATCCCATGGTAAATGATGGACTGTGGTTAACAGTAAAAATATGAGAACACTTTCTCATGTACTATAACAAATATAAGATACTAATACATGGTGTTAATAGTAAGATGGTTTGAGGGAGAAATACACCAAATATAAGCTCTGGATTATAGATAGCAATAATATATGACATTCTTTCATCAGTTTTAACAAATGTTTTGCAACAGTGTAAGGTATTGGCGGTGGGACAATGTGTGAGAATCCTGTATGGTATGCATGATTGTTCACATACAACTTCTTAAATTAAAAAAAAAAAAAAAGATAGTGTCTCTTTTAAAGATAATGCAGATCAATTAACACTCAAGTGTCTATGCTGTTGCTAACTATCCCAGCAAGCCAAATGAGCCTCACAGAACCCCAGGATAGTTCCTTACTCAGGTGTATGAACTTCCACTACCTTCCCCAATGGAAGAAGGACCCTATAATAATTGGCATGACAAAAGAGCCTGACATCAAATAGTCACAGCTTGATTTTATGGCACGCCACATGGAATTTTTCTAAAAATGAAGAAACTTTAGCATTTCCGTGTTATTTGGGGCTACAATGCCATAAGCCTCCCACCTATCCCAAGTCAGCATTGAAATAAGCAGACCGGCTGGAAAACAAGAGGTAATTTGCATGTGAAGAATAAACAAACAGAAGTCTGCAGTATGCCATATCAAAAAAAAGACAGAGTTGATGTCTTTGTTTAGAAAAGGGGGAGCAACAAAGTTTGAGAGACGCTATCAGGCTAGTAATGTAGCACCTTTCCCTTCCTGCTTTCTTAGCATATATATTAAATAAACTTGACCTCAATACATCATCAATAGAGCCTTCTCCCAGGTTTTTCCCCACTCCAATATATCATATTCATAAAATCAGTTTCTCTAAATATAATCTCAACACCACCACCCCACCATTGTCCCCACACTCCAATCTTTTTTCCTTATCCCTATCTAGTTGCATCATCCTCTTTTGGTGCATAGCTTCGCCACAGGAGGTCCTGCACTGTGCAGGGGGCCTGCACCTCACCACGCAGGTCTGGGACACCTTTTTTCTTTTTTTACCGAGAGGGATCAGATCGAACCTGGGTCCTCCATATGGTAAATGGCAGATCAATTGCTTGAGCCACACTGCTTCCCCTGCGCTCTAATTTTTAAATCACTTTATATTCCATAACATCAAGACTAAATTCCTCTGCCTGATATGCATTATCTTCTATAAAGTTTTTCCTGTGTGTCACATTCCCAATTATTCTTCAGCGTATGCTTTATCCCCACCTCTGCATCCCAGCATGTACACACACAAACTCACATTAACACATTCTAGTAAGATAGGTATGCTCAGTATCTCCCAATTCAGGTATATTCATCCCTGCCCTACATTTTCACTAATATTCCAAATAATCAAGAAGTATTTAGTGCGACTCCATGTGCTACGCTTAAGTGACTATGCAAAGTTCAGAGGGAGAGATTCTAAAATGTGAAGATGCAAGGAGCTGATCTCTAAAAGGGGGTGGCAAGACATTTATTCACACATGTATACATGTATATATACTTAGTAGACATATTGGAGAAAAGACTGAGTATGTGGTCTCCAAAATGCACTTTTTATTTCTCTTGAGCACATGCTAATTTTTCTCCCAATCTTCTTTCGGTAAGATGCGCCCACGTATCTAAGTTCTGGCCAACAGATTTGGAACAGAAGTAATTAACACCCATTACAGACCTGGTTCATATAAAGCTTACTCAAAATTATCTGCACTTTACTTCTTCCTCTGTCATCCAGCTAACTGCAGAAGACCTGAGAGAACTCTTAATACCCTCCCTATCCCAGCGGACCGAGCTGTCTAGTAGGAATATAATATGAGTCACATATTCTAGCAGTCACACAAAAAAATTAAAAATGAAAAGGTGAAATTAATGTCAATAATGTACTTTATTTAACTCAATATATATAATATCATTTCCACATGAAGTCAATGTAAAATGATTAATTCACCATTTTTTTCCATACTAAGTCTTTGCATATTTCACCCTTCCAGCACATCTCAATTAAGACTAGCCACATTTCAAGTGCTCAGTAGCCACATGCAGTCTAGTGACAACCATGATGGTCTGCACAGCTCCAGGGAATAGTAGTGCTCCAAAATGAAAGTACCCTGTGTCTCTGAATCACTTTGTAATCTTTATTATTATGTGAGCAAGACATAAACTTCTATTTTTGCAATGCTACTGAGAATATGCGGTTGCTTATTACAACAGTTAGCTATTCTACCTAATACATTCCTGTTACATACATACTTATGCATGAGAATGCAACTTGAGATACTTTCATCATCAAATCAATGGTAAAAGGGGACTAGAGGAGTGTAGATGTGATGAGATCTCTATGGACTGGGATAGCCTTGGATAACTTTACAAGGAAAAACGGAATTTGGTAAGAGTAAGAAGCAAATAAACAATAAAAGACAAGAAAGGCAATACAGGAGTGAGTCAAGGGGGAAAAAGCCATGTGCATACAAAATTTTAATTGAAAACAAATTGATCTATCAAAGTAAAGAGTTAATTTAGGAGAATGAATGAGATTATGATAGAAGACATAAGTTGAGGCCATATTGCATGGATTTTTAAATGTCAAACTGAGTGGATTTGAACTTTAACTCCTAAATACATCTCATCATATCACTTTGCTATTCAACACATGTATTTTTCATCAGAACAATCCAGTGGATCTGCTTAAAATAAATTAAAGCTGGGGCAACTGAAATCTGCTGTTGAAACCTCCTGGGCATTTTTCATTTCAGTTATTGTGGTCTTCAACTCCTATAGTTTTGCTTAATTGCTTTAAAAAATTTCTGTCTCTTTATTGAGACACTCAAATTGTTCAATCATTGCTTTCCTGATACCCTTTATTCTTTCTCTGTATTTCCTTTCATCTCCTAGAGCATATTGATTGTTTTCCTGATAACCTTTAATTCTTTCTTTGTGTTTTCCTTCAATCCCATGAGCTTATTGGAGATAATAATTTTTAAGGTCTTTGTCCAGTATTTCCATTCTCTGTGTTCTTTGTTGATGTTTTCTGGATATTTATCCTCTTCCTCTGAATGGATCATCATTTCCTGTTTCTTTTTTTTTGTCTTGTAAACTTTGTTGCACACTGTACATTTTGATATTTTAAAATGTTAACTGTGGTGATGAAATACACAATGCAAAAAAGTATTTTTTATTTTTATGTATTTTTATTGTTTATTGTTTTTTATTTTTTATTTTTATTTATTTATTTGGCTTTGTTTTGGGGGAGGTTTTGGATTGCACAAGTGTTGCAACTATGGTAGACACATATGTCAGTAGTGGAGGGATAGATGGAGAGGGGTGCACCTGGGCCATGCCTCTGAGAAATATGAATATGTTCAAGTGGTCAGGGGGTGTTGTCTCAGTGGGTGGAGACCCACACAATAACCAAAAGAAAATTGAATTTCCATCCTGGGAATTACTGGTACATTCTCTAATAGAGCAACAAGAATCCCCGAGTACCTGGGCAGTGTCTAGCAAAGGAAGACAGACCAATACTCCTGGCCCTTGATATTGATGCTTTTATTTACAAACCTTGTTCTTGTGAAATTGAAACTTAGCCTAGTATTATAAATTACCTAAGATTTACCTCCTGAAAGCCTCCTTGTTGCTCAAATGTGGCCTCTCTCTAAGCCAAACTCAACATATAAAATGCACTACCTCCCCCTCCATCACCCTGGCATAGGACACAACTCTGGGGAATGAGCCTCCCTGGCACTAAGGGATTAAAACCAAGTGCTAGCTAGCGAAGCATTTGGAAAAAGACCTTGACCAAAAAGGGGAAATATTAAATACAAATAAGTTTTTATGGCTAAGAGATTTTAAAGTGAATTGGAAGGTCATTCCAGAGGTTATGCTTATATGTATCTCAGGAGGATCTCACTGACGGCCACAGTAAACAATGCCTCAAAACAGTGGGGCTCCCAAGGACTCTAGAGACATCTTGACACTATGAAGAGGGCAGACAACCCCCAAAATTCAGCACCCGGTCAGTGGGCCTTATCTTGGAATACATGATAACCTATCATATGGTTCTTCTGCCCCTTTTATTTGAACCTATATTTAGCACTATACCCATTAAATATGTATCCCAGAGACTTAAATCTACCAGCTGTTCATATGCCAGTTGGGCCCTGAATCTCAGCAGAGTTGCAGCCAACACCTACTCTCCAGTTCATCAGACTCATCCAGAACAACTAACAAAATGATGATGATGGGCAGCCTGCATCACAAAAATCAGAAAGTATCTACAACCACAAGCAAGACAGGTCATTCATCTGCCGCATGGGATCTAAGCCCCTTCTCCATCAGAATTAGAGTAGGCATCATGATCCCAAAATCCTCAAGATAGAAGAATGAACAAATATACTGGGAGAATGTGCTTATAGACTGAAGTAGACTTGTTATTATTCTAGTAATGGAAGAACTTGTAACATTGATATAAAGTCAGTGGTCACCAGAGGTTCTGAGGGGAGAGAGAGGGAAGAAGAGCTGTAATATGGAGCATTTTGGGGACATTGGAATTGTTTTGTATGACACTGCAATGATGTATGCAGGCCATTATACATTTTGTGAAAACATATAAAATTGTGGGGGAGCAAAGTATAAACCATAATGTAAACAATAGGCCATGGTTAATAACAATGCTTAAATATATGTTCATCAATTGTAACAAAGATTCCACTGTAATGAAAGGTGTTGTTAATGGGGGAAAAGTGTGGGAGGGAGAGGTGGAGTATATAGAAATCACTTATATTTTCAATGTAACATTTATGTTATCTAAAGCTTCTTTAAAAATAAAACATAAAAAAGAGGTTGACTCTGGAATTTCTTCCAGACAGAGATTTTCTTGAGTGTCAGGAGCCAAAAAAACAAGCACCTTTCACCATCTTTCCAAATCGGCTTTGCATTGACTAATGATCTCCTGCAGAGTTCAGCCCTTCTTTCAGAAAGGGCAGCCCAGAGCAAATGCAAAGTGCCAGGTCCTCCCTGTTTTTTCTAGGCCTCCATCTTATCCTGGATTTGTGCCTGAGGAGTTCCCCTATTTTGAATGGCCCCTCTACTTCCCAGGAAACAGACATTCTCTCTCTCCTGGGTGTTCCATTACAGATCTTAAAGCCGGTAAACCCCAGTAAAATTGGCCCCAGGCCATCCACCTCAAATCTCTTATACTTGTTTTGTTGTCTCAAATTGCTTTTGCCTGGGTGGCAATTCCTGGGCTTGGGGGCCAGCATGCCAGAGAGAAGTTTCCCAAGTTAGTCTTTCCCAGCTGGAACAAGGCCAAGGTCCCACAAAGAAAGCACCAGCCTGCCCTGGGAAGGGGTGAGGAAGGGCCCAGGAGCTTCTTCCACGGCTCCCCAAAACTGTGCTTTCTTGACGCAGCACTTGCCAGCAAATGAAGACTTTCAACTCTCCTCTGCAGTTCCAAAGTAGTGTACCATCTTTAAATCTCCTCATTCATCTTTGTCTGTGGCAGGTTGGAACAATAGCCACCCTCAGAGCCAGGCCCCCAGTGACCCCAAGTAGCTAATTAAAAGCAGTGATCAGTGTTCAGCCTGTAGTCCCTTCCCAAACAGATCTTGTAGAATTAGATTTTTATGTAGCTTTCTGGAACCAGCAAGCTATATCAGGGCAGGACACCACTGCTGCCTGCCATGAGAGTGGGTGATGGATGATGGTAACTGTCACATAGAGAGAGCAATTCACTGGTATTTGCCACCACTTACCAGTATCTTTCTCCCATTCTTCCCTGGATGCTACATGGTGTTTTACTGGACTCCAGAGTTTCCAAATAATTGATTGGATAGTTCCTGCCTATTTAATAGTTGTTCTGGTGGAGGAACTAATTCCTAGAGCTTCCTACCCCACCATCTTCCCACTGCCTCTCCCTCCCCCTTTCCAGATATTTCTGGGAGTTTCTCAAGGTGCTGTCAAAATATACTTATAAAAAGGAAATTTATAGTGATGCCATGTAACTGCCTTTTCTGCTTTCACTGATGGGAGATGAACAATCCACTGGCCTCAGCAATTCACTGCTGATGCACACAGTGATTTCTCTTCTCTATCAATTTGCTATACTATTACAAACCTGACATGGATTAATTCCTCCATTAGTCAAGATAGGGAAAACTATAGTAATAACCCCAAATTTCAATGACCTAAAACAGGAGTCAGCATAGTACAGTCTACAGACCAAATCTGGCCAACCACCATTTTTTGTAAATAAAGTTTCATTGGAACAGAGACAAATCCATTGGTTTTGTTTTGGTTTGGTTTTTTGTGTGTTTTGGTGTACTGGGGCTAGGGATTTAACCTGAAACCTTGTATGTGGGAAGTCGGCGTTCAACCACAGAGCCACATTGGCTCTCCAGAGTTGGTTTTTTCATTTGTTTACTTGTTTTTTGTTTCTAGGAGGCACCTGGGATTGAACCTGGGACTTCCCATGTGGGAAGCTGGCACTCAACCACTTGAGCCACATCTGCTTCCCCATTGGTTTTCATATTGTATCTGTGTCTCCTTTCATACAGCAATTGCAGAGTTGAGTGTGGCACAGACCACAAATATTAAAATATTTATTATCCTGCTCTTTGCAGAAAAAGTTTGCTGATCCCTGGCTTAAAACAACAGACTTTGTTTCTCATTAAGCCAATTTGTTCATCACAAGTTATCAGGCAGCTCTGCCCTACATCATTGTAACTTAAGTAACCAGGCTGATGGAGACCCTAACATCAGGATCGTTGATTGCACCATAGGAATAGGAGGGAAAGATGGAGAACCACACACCAACTTGTAAATGCTTCCACTAGGAAGATGCATAAGACACATGTGCTCGATTTCATAGGTCAAAATAAGGCATATGGCCATTCCTAGCTTCAAGGAAGTGCAATTCTATGTTGTATTTGGAAGAATGAGACACAGAACTATAGGTGAGCAACCCTAATAGAGTAAATAAAAGAATGCATTTTTTCACCTCAAGTATTGCTTTTTGTGTTTTGTTTTACTTTTCACAGCTTTATTGTGGTAAAGATTGACAAACAAACTGCACCTATTTAAAGTGCATCATTTGATAATTTTTTATATATCTGTATAACTGGAAATCATCACCACAAACACGACAGTGAATATATCCATCACCCCCCCAAACTTTATTTGTACCTCCTTGTAATTCCACTCTCCTTCCTCTCCCCAACCTTTTCCTGTTTTACAAAGTTATTGATCTGCTTTCTGTCAGTACACATTTTATTGCAATTCCTAGAAATTTATATAAGTAAAATAATACAGCATGCAATCCTTTTTTAGTCTGTCTTTTTTCAATCTCTGTAGTTATTTTGACATCCAGTCATGCTGTAGTATATCTCAATAATTCACTCCTTATCATTCCTGAGTAATATTCTATTGTATCAATATATCACAGATTATTTATCTTTTCACATCTTTGTGGATATTTGAGTTGCTCCTGTGTTTGGGCTATTCCAAATAAAGCTGCCTTAAACATTAATGTACAAGCCTTTGGATGAGGAAAGGCCTTCATTTTTCTTAGGAAAATACAGCTGGATCACATGGTAGGTACATGTTGAACATTTTAAGAAATGGTTATATCATTTTACATTCCCAGGTACAGTGTATGAGTTTCAATTCCTTCATGTCCTCACCAACGCTTAATAAATACAGTCCTTTTTAATTTATATTCCACAATGTGTTGAAAAGACTGTTGCTTCTTTACTGACTTACCTTTGCATCTTTGTCAAAAATCTGTTGTCCATGTATATGAGAGTCTATTTTGGAACTTTCTATTCTCTTTCATTGATTTAAATATGTATCTTTATGACAATACTTTAGTATTTTAATTACTTTAACTTTATGGTAAGCCTTAAAATTAATTAGCCAAATATGTTCTTTTTCAAAGCTGTTTTGCTTATTCTAGGCTCTGTATATGTACAAATTAATTTTCATATGAGTTTGTCTATTTCTACCTCTAAAAAACCTTACTTGGTTTGGGGGTTTGTTTGGGTTTTTTGTGTGTGTGTGTTTTTTGTGTTTTGTTTTTTTTTTTGGTTTTGGGGGTTTTTTGTTTTTTGTTTTTTACTTTTTATTTGGAAAACTTTCAAACATACAAGACACACCAAAACAAAACAAACCCTATACAAAGAACTCCAATATACCCTTATTCCTTTCAGACACCCAGATCCACCAATTTTATCATTTTGCCACATTTGTAATGTCATTCTATCTAACTAGCTATCTTGTTATCTATCTACCAATTAATTTTCTGAACACTTGAATGTAAGTTGAATACATCATGTTTCTTAAACACTTAATATTGCCATACACATTTCCTAAAAACAAAGATATTCATTTATGTAACCATCTTAAGTGCAGTGATCACGTTCAAGAAATTTATCATTGATATAAAGCTTACAGTCTATATTCCAATTTTTTCTTATGTCCGAATAATTTACCATTGAGGTTTTCTCATCCCTTGATAGATCCATCCAGGATCAGGTATTGCATTTAATTGTCATTGTCTCTTTAGTTGTTCTTTCTTTTTTTCCAATTGTGAGAGCACATATCCAACATAAACCTTCCCATTTCAACCACTCTCAAGCATACCCTTCAATGGGATTGATCACATTCGTACTACTGCAGCACTGTCACCACCTTCCGTTATTAAAACTTTCCCATCTCCCTAAACAGAAACTCTACACCCACTATGCACTAATCCCCTCTTCTGCTTGTCCTTGCCCTTGTCTCTAATTTCTGTCTCTATTAGCTTCCTACCTGGATTTTTAGTTATTGCTCTGAATCTATAGATCAATTCAGGGAGAAATGACACCTTAATAATACTGTCTTCCAACCCACGAACACGGTATATCTCTTCATTTATTTGTTTTCTTCAATTTCTCTCAACAAAGTTTTGTAGTTTTCAGTGTGCTAGACTTTCACAAGTATGTGAAATATATCCCTACATATTTCTTATTTTTGTTTTATATAAAAAACCAACGGTTCATTGCTAATATACAGAAATAAAATGATTTTTCCATATTTATCAATATCTGTAACATTGCTAAATTTACTTATTAATTCTAGGAGAATTTTGGAAAGATTTCATTGGATCTTCTACATAGACAATCATAACGTGTGAATAAAGATAATTCTACTTCCTTTTCGATCTGGATGCCTTATATTCTTTTTTCTTAACTTACTTCATCACTATAATCTCTAGTACAATGTTGAGTAGAAGACATGAGAGCTGGCCTACTTATATTGTTTCTGCTCTTAGGGAAAAAGCGATAGGTCTTTAACCATTAAGAATAGTGTTACCTGTGGGTTTTGCTAAGATAAACTTAAGAGGTCGAGAAAGTTCTGTTCTGTCCTACTATGCCAAGAATTTTAACAGAAGCTAGATTTTATCAATTGTTGTTCAGTTTCTATTAAAATAATTGTATTTTTTTTTCCTTTTTAGTTTGTTAATATGGTGTATTACATTGATTGCTTTTTGAATGTCAAACAAACCCTGCATTCCTGGGTTAAGCCTCCTTGTTCATGATCTATCTTCTTTTTTGTGTATTGTTGAATTTGAGTTGCTAAAATTTTATTTAGAATTTTTGGGTCTATATTTATGAGGGATATTGTTTTGTAGTTTTCTTTACATATAATGTACTTATCTAGTTTAGGTATCAGAGAAATGCCAGCTTCATAAAATAAGTTGAGAAATATTCCCTCCTCTTGGCTTTTTTAGAAGAGTTTGTGTAAAATTAGCATTAGATATTTAGTAATTTTTACCAGCAAAGTCATGTGGGTCTGAAATTTTCTTTGAGGGAAGATTTTTAACTGCAAATTTCAATTTCTTTAATACTTAAAGGATATCCAAGTTGCCTATTTCTTCTTAAGTTAACCTCAGTAGTTCATGTCTTTCGAACAATTTATCAATTTCATCAAATATGTCAAATGTACAGGTATAAAGTTTTTTATTCATTCCCTTATTGTTCTTTTAATATCTCAACAATCTTAGTGTTGTTAGATTTCACATTTCTTATATTGATAATTGGTGTCTTTCATATATTTTCAATTTGATTGATCTAAAAAACAGGTTTTTTTATTTCAATGATTTTCTCTATTGTTTTTCTATATTGTATTTCATCGATTTCCATCGGCATCTTATACATATTCTGTCTTCTAATTTCTTTGGATTTTATTTCCTCCTCTTTTTTCTAGTTTCTTGAAGTGGAAGCTGAGTTCATTGATTTAAGATTTTTCTTTGCTAATATAAGTGTTAATGCTGTAAATTCAGATACACACACCCTTAAGTTCTGCTTTAGGAGGATCTCAAAAATTCCATATGTTGTGTTTTCATATTCGTTCATTTCAAGATACTAATTTTCCTTTTGATTTCTTATTTGTCCCATGGGTTATTTGGAAATTTGTTACTTAATTTCCAAATATTTGGTCATATTCCAGAGATAGTTCTGCTACAAATTTCTAATTTAATTCCATTGTCAAAGACAACATACTTCATATGACTTCAATCACTTGAAATTTATTTAAACTTGTTTTATAGTACAGATACGGTCTATCTTATTAAATGTTTTGTATGCATTTGAAAAGAATGTGCATTCTATTGTTGAACGCACTTTTCAATAAACAGATCAAGTTGGTTGGTAATATTGTTCAAATCTTCTAAAGCCTTACTGACTTTTTACTTTTTCTGTCAATTATTAAGAAGAGGATATGAAATGTATTCTAATTGTGGATTTGTCTTTATTTCTTGCTGTTCTATCAGTTTTTGCAATTCTGTACTAGTTACAAATATGTTTAAAATTATTATTTCTGCTTGATAAAATGACCACTTTGTCATAATGAAAAGACTTACTTTATCCCTGATAATATTCTTTGCACTGAAATCACCTTTCTCTGATATTAATATAGTCACTCTATATTTCTTTTGATTATTGTTATCATGGTATATCTCTATTTAGGCTTTTGTTTTTAAATTACTTGTGGGGAAGCGAACTTGGCCCAGTGGGTAGGGCATCCATCTACCACATGGGAGGACTGCAGTTCAAACCCTGGTCCTCCTTGACCCGTGTGGATCTAGCCCACATGCAGTGCTGATGAGCACAAGGAGTGCCGTGCCACGCAGGGGTGTCTCCCGTAGAGGAGCCCCATGCGCAAGGAGTGCGCCCCATTAGGAGAGCTGCCCAGCACGAAAGAAAGTGCAGCCTGCCTAAGAATACAGCCACCCACATGGAGAGCTAACACAACAAGATGACACAACAAAAAGAGACACAGATTCCCGTGTGGCTGACAACAACAGAAGCAGACAAAGAAACAAGACGCAACAAATAGACACAGAGAACAGACAACAGGGAGGGGGGATAAATAAATAAATAAATAAACCTTTTAAAAATAAATAAATAAATTACTTGTGTCTTTATTTTGACCTCATTAGTATTATGTTAACCAGCAATAAAATTCATTTTCATCAAATCTAGAAATTCCTGCCTTTTAATTGGTGTTTTAGATCATTTGTGTTTAATGTGATTATTGATTAGAATTTTCAATCTTGTTATTTATCTTCTAATTGTCCAAACTCACTTTCTCTAATTTCCTTCTTTTTCTATCCTTTTTAGATTAATGTATTTTTAATAATTCCATTATCTCCTTTCTTGATACATTGGCCACAACCACTTGTGTTTTATTTTACAGATTTCTTTAAAGTTTATCATATATATCCTTAACTTATAATGGTCTACTTTCAAGTGATAATATATGAATACACATATAACACAATAACCTTATAATATATATTAAACTTCCATTTCTCCTATCCCAACATTTATTCTGATGCTGTCAAACATTTTAATTTTACTTAGTTATATAACCCAAACAGCATTGTGATTATTTATATTTAAATTGTCAAATTATCTTGTAAATAGATTTAAATAAGGTAAAAATCTTACGTATTTATACATACAGTTAGCATTTCTGGTTCACTAGATTCCCTTTCTAGTATCATTTTCCTTCTTGTTGAAGCTCTTGATATTCATTTCTTGTAGTATGGGTCCACTGGCAGTGAATCTTTCAACTTCTAATGTCTGAAAAAGTCTTTATTTCACCTCCATTTTTGAAATATCTTTATTTCAGTACTTTTAAAATATAGCTCTACTGTGTTCTAACTTTCATTGTTTCAGATTGTTTCAGATTTCAGATTTTAATGTCATGTTTATCTTTTCATGTTTGTATGTAATATGTTTTTTTTCTTCTGGCTGCTTTTAATATTTTCTCTTTATCACTTTATTTTTACAGATTTGACTATGATGTATCTTGGTGTACATTTCTTTGCATTTATTTTGCTTGAGCCTTGTGAAGCTTAATGAATCTGCAGATTTATTGCCTTCAACAAATTTGGAAATATTTCAATCTTTTTTATATACTTTCAATATTTTCAAATATTTTTTCTGTCTTGTCTTCTTTCTCCTGGACTTTGGAGACTGTAGTTACAGGGATATTAGGAATTTATCTCACAGTTCACTGATGTTATTTTTATTTTTATTTAATTTCCTTTTATTTATATGTTTCATTTGTATAGTTTCCTACTGCTATGTATTCAGAGTTCACTAATCTTTTCTTCTGCAATATTTAATCTGACATCCAGTGCATTTTTCTTCTCATGTATTATAGTTTTCATCTCTAGACATTTGATTTGTGTCTTTTTGTCTTTATGTCTTTTCATCTGTATCTCTACTTAACTTTCTGTATACATTGAATATAACCATACAAACTGTTTTAATGTCCTTTTCTGCTAATTGCTAATTTTAACATCTGCTTGTACATCTTCAAGTAAGTTCAAGAGGGTAACATTATCAAAATTTCAAGAATTTGTATTGACAGCTTGAAAAAAATCCTAGCAACAAGAGTGGGGCACTCCTTCAAGAATAACTATATCACTAAAACTCGTGATCACATAGAGGACTGTATTGTTTGGAAAAATACAGACATTGAAAATTCTAAATTTAAAAATGATTCCAAATAGACTCTGTATGTGAAAAAGTTTTAAGAATAGCTTAAACAATCCATTTGTTTATATATTTTAGCTTCTTTTTTTATTAAATTGTCTTTTTTTTAAAGATACATAGATCACAAAAAAAATATTACACTAAAAAGTAAAAGAGGTTCCCACATGCCCCACCCCTCCCACATCAACAACATCTTTCATCACTGTGGCACATTCATTGCATTTGGTGAATACATTTTGGATCACTGCTGCACCACAAAGATTACAGTTTACATTGTAGTTTACACTCTCCCCAAGTACATTCAGTGGGTTAATGGCAGGATATACAATATCCAGCAACTGTCCCTGCAATATCACTTAAGACAACTCAAAGTCCCAAAATGCCCCCACATCTCATCTCTTCTTCCCTCTCCCTGCTCTCAGCAATTACCATGGTCACTTTCTCCAGATTAATGCTACAGTTTCTTCCATTACTAGTCACAATAGTTCTATAGTAGAAAACCAGTAAGTTCACTCTAATCCATATTTTATTCCTCCATCCTGAGGCCCCTGGGTTGGTGATGTCCATTCCACCTCTATATCAAGAGGGGGTTTAGACCCCACATGGTTGATGGATGTGATTCTCCTGTTTGCAGTTGTAGGCACTCTCAGTTTCCTGGTGTGGTGGTTGACCATCTTCACCTCCCTTTTAGCCAACCTGTGCAAGTCCCACAAACCAGAGAGTAGGAGATGCAATTCTGCTGAGGCTCAGGGCCCAGATGGCACATGGCCAGTCCAGAGATTGAAGTCTCCTGGGTATACACCAAACCCAGCGACAACCACAGGTTCAGTAAAAGTGACAGAAGAGGCTTGTGTAGAAAGTTCACATCTGAGTCCAACTCCATCTGAATCAAACTCCATCACTTGTGTAGAAAATTCACATCTGAGTCCAATTCCATCACTCAGGAAAACAAACTCCAAAGTAGGGCCAACTGAAAAGGCACTGAACTCCAGAGCCAAATTCCATAATTGTAGAACCTGTGTGTCTCCATAGCCCTCAGGAGCACCAGTACCTGAGGTTGTATATGTCCATCTCTGGGATCCTGCTGAGGTGTGCATAAGTGTGAGCCCTCTGATGACCTCCCGACTCTTTTTTGAAGACTCTTAGCATACAAACTCATTTGTCTTTACCATTTCCCCCCCTTTTTCAAGGTCTTTTTCGAGTTGCATCACCAGTTAGTGACTGGTAGTAATCCCTCAACACCAAGGAGGCTCATCCCCAGGAGTAATGTCCCATGGTGGGGGAAAGTAATGCATTTACATGCTGAGTTTGGCTTGGAGAGTGGCCACGTTTGAGCAACATGGAGGCTCTTAGGAGGTGAGTTTTAGGCACCCTGTAGCTCTAGACCTATTTCAAACTTCAGGTACACAAGCTCATAAGCATAGTTATTAGTATCAAGGGCTCATCATTGGAGTATCCTTCTTCACTGGTCTTTGCCCTTGCACTTGGGGGATTGTTGCTGTTCCATTGGGGAATGTGACAGAACTCCCCCAGCTAAGAACTGAGCACTCCCTTAGTTGTTGTTTGTAACTGTAACTAATATGAAAATACCCAACAAATATCCAAACATTTTTATGTACCCTATATGCATTGCCCTGGAGAACTCCCTCCCAACCATGTGTCCCCCATCAATAACACCCCACACCAGCTTTCTTTCCCTGCCATAGTTGAACCCTTCTGTGGTCCAAACCTTCTGAATTGAAGCCTAATATATTGCCAAATTCAATTAATAGGAAAATGAAATAGTAATGATAGGTTTAAAGATTAGAAATGGAATACATGCTAATTTAGAAAAACTAAAATAAAGTAAAAATAAATTGGGGTATTAAAAATGAAAAATATCATAAAACTTTGTTTTTGACATTTTACCTTTCATCACTGTAATAGGGGTTGCCCTGTATGTACAGTGGCAAGGCAACTTCTTTCATGTCTTCCCAGTGTCTACATTCTTTCTTTTTTCTTCTAATTTTTAATTTTGTCTTCAAAAAAGTTTTAGATCACAGTAAAGTCACATATACAATATATCCCATATCCCATATATCCAACATCAAACCCTTTTCCCCCTTCCTCATCAATGATGCAATGATCTTTTTTACAGGTTCATGTTATATTTGCTGTCACAGATATACAGATATTAAAACATAGCTATCAAACATGGCTCCATTTTGGTTTACATTATGGTTTATATTTTAGATGGTATAATTTTCTAAATTTTTAGTTACCTTATATTTTACATTATGATTTACATTTTAGTCTATAGACTTTTATACAGTTTTGGTGTAATTTAACATGTCCTATATCCATGATTGCACTCTCTTGTGGAACACTTCCTTTGCCCCTCAGTTATTCTGCTTCCATCTATCCTATTCCTCTCTCTGCCCCCCCCCCCCCCGCCCAGACCCACAGTGGCAATCAATATTCACTGCTTGAAGGACCAGATTCACAGATACTTGTAACAATGCTGAGAGCTAGACATACTAGATTGTGCTCCACCATTGGGAGCCACCAATTCTCTCTCGAGACACAATTCTCTCCATTTCAGAACATTAGGCCTCCCCAGGATGTGAGTACACCTTCCCACTCTTTGTATGGGTCTCTACCCAATGATATAACACAATGACAAGATGAGCACTCACACACTCCCTAGAAGCCTGCCCTGTGCCAGATGCCCCCCTTGAGCACCCTAAACAGGTAATCCTTCGTTGTAATATTTTCTAAAGAGTTTTCACAACATTATAGTTTCAACCACATACCCGACAATCTCCCATGTTCATCTATTCCCCCCAGCCCTCTCCCCAATTCCTTGAGCGATCTGACCCATCCTCCCAACCTAGTCTCCCTCAAGGCTGCAAAGCCCTACCCAAAAATATCCCTATGGCCCCATTTTATCCCTTCCCTGTACAAATACTTACCTCCACTTTATCATAGATTTTTATGTGTATTCTCAAGTGCAATAAATTATAAAATATGTATCTAACTAAATCATTTAAATAGTAAGAAAGAATTGTGTCATATAATTGGCATCATTTTTTTCTCTCTTAGTGATACATGAAAAGAAGGGACATCTTCCAATTGATGGCACTTTAGATTCAATGAAATGTGGAAGCACACTGTTCAAGACATACCATTTAAGTTGTTTCCCCAAAAATGCTACTAGTGCATTATGCTATCTGTGTACCTTATGCCTCTGAGTACTTTGTGAAAAAAGGGCATGTTTTCTCAAAATAAAGAATCAAGATTAGGATTGCTTACTATGGCTATAAAACATAGCAAAATAGATAGCTTCATTGGGATCTCCAAATTTGGCCTCATTAGTATTATATTAACCAGTGATTAAAAATCATTGCTTCCACAATAAAAACCTGTTATACAAAATTTTGCTCTTATTTTTACTCTTTCTTGGTTAAAGCAGGGAGAAGAGTATAGACCAGGGTAGGTAAATAATTGATGAATTGAATTCTTTGCCTTATGAGCAAGCCCCTTAAACATGAAACTTCCAAAAACAAGAAAACAAATTGAATAGACAATTTTTTTTTTTTTATTTAATTTCCCCCCCTCCCCTGGTTGTCTGTTTTTGGTGTCTATTTGCTGCGTCTTGTTTCTTTGTCCGCTTCTGTTGTCATCAGCGGCACGGGAAGTGTGGGCGGCGCCATTCCTGGGCAGGCTGCTCTTTCTTTTCACGCTGGGCGGCTTTCCTCACGGGCGCACTCTTTGTGCGTGGGGCTCCCCCACGCGCGGGACACCCTTGCGTGGCACGGCACTCCTTGCGCGCATCAGCACTGCGCATGGCCAGCTCCACACGGGTCAAGGAGGCCCGGGGTTTGAACCGCGGACCTCCCATATGGTAGACGGACGCCCTAACCACTGGGCCAAAGTCCGTTTTCCCGACAATTATTTTTAAAGCTAAGTACAAGTGCCTACACAAAACAGCTAATTTAGAATGAGATTAAGATAGGTATTACTCTTCACGTCCATCAAAATAGCCATCTTCTCATTACTGAATTGGCTTGCCAATATGTACTTCAATAGCCCCTAAGGCATCAACTCTGGCATTCCATCTGTAGCAGAACAAGAAACAGGGATGGAGGAAAGCAGGTGTACAGGGGATTGAGGAACATGGTGCCCTGGGTGCCAACAGTGTCTGCAGAAAATGTTAAAAATAAAACCAAGTAAAACTTGGCCTGTTTTTTGTTTGTTTTATTTTGTTTTAATCACCATGCATCAGCAATTATAATCAACATCAATTATAAAATACCCCCCATCAAGGTGGACTGCTCCCACACATCTCTTCCCCTTGGTTCTTAACTGGATCATTAAAGGAAAAAAAAAATTGAGATCTCAGAGTGAGGAAGTAAGGAATAATAAAGGCTACATGGAGAAGCTGATCAATCATTTCAGATTATTGATAAACCCCCTAGAAGGGTTTCAACTGATATCCAAGATATAAAACTTCAGTGTTGGGAAGTGGATGTGGCTCAAAGGATGGAGCTTCCACTTATCAAATGGGAAGACCTGGGTTTGATCCCTAGGGCCTCCTGGTGAAAAGGAAGAAGAGAAAGCGTGTCCATGCGGCAAGTCAGTGACCATGTGAGTGCCTAAATGGTGAGCCAGTGTCCGCAGGATTGCCCATGCGAGGATCCCAGTGAATCCTAGAGGAGAGAAAATGAGAAGAGAAGACAACACAGACAGCAAAAACAGCAGGGCAGGAGGGGAGGAAGGGGGGAAATAAAAAAAAAATCTTTAAAAAACAACTTCAAGTGTTCATGCAGCTATGGTTTCATACAGAAGTTTTCTTTAAAAGTTTCCCTGCTCATGCCCAATACAAGAATGAGAAAATTAAAATTTCAAGAGTTTGTGCAGTTAATGAATCAAATTAAAATTGGCAATAACATATATCTCCTTCTTGAACTTTTCTGTCACAAAACATACCCTACAGCAGAAGCAAACATCACAGATAGGCTCTTTCTGCAGCCTGGATAATGAAGAGTAACAGAATCATTGGTCAGAGATCAAGAAAAGAAGAGGAGAGATTATCTGCATACATTTAATTTGTGTTGTTCTGAGCCCTGGAATTGTGTACACAGTGAATGGGCAATGTTGACATACTATGTTTTAGAGACTCTGTGGGCTAGCTGTATGAGGATAAGTGTAGATTTTACTGTTGTTGATTTTTTAATTCACCCCTTCAAGACCATGTGGTTAGACAGATGTTAAGGGTTAAAAATTCATATGGTATTTGATAGGATTTTGGTGAGGAAATGGAGCAGAAGGAGTGGACATTTGAACAGCCTAAGAGGTATTAGAAGTGAAAAGAGAAGGGGGAGATGTATTTTGTTCAGTGACTTTGGGGGCTGGAAAGAGATTTTATTTAAAAATCAGTTCTATCCTCATTTAGTTTATAAGTGGAAAATGAAATAATAATAAAAATAAAAACAGTTGCAATTATACTACATATTAGGCATTTAGGTGGTGTTCTACATGTTATTTGTAATGCTAGAAATGACAACAAAGAAAGGCAGGTATTTTTAATTACCTTTTTACAGAACAAGAAAAATTAGGCCTCAGAGAGTCTCAAAAATCACAGAACTGGTACATTATGGAATCAAGATTTGAATCTAAATTTCTTTGCACTGTGCTATATGAATAACTGCAAAAACATAAATTTTTGCATTAATATATAAAGAACTTCTAAAAATTGAAAAGTCCAATAACTCAATGGGAAACTAGTCAAAAGATATACAGAGAAAACTCATAAAAATGTTAATAGTTCATAAATGTATGAAAAGATGCTTAAATGTATAAAAACTACAGTAAGATATTAAAGCAGATTGTTAAAAATCCAAAAGTTTGAGAACATACTCTGCTGGCAAAATAGGCACTTTCATAAATTGGAGTAAAAACAAAACAATTACATATGCATGTACCCCATGGCAAAGAAATTACTTTCAAGAGTTTATCCCATGGATACACTGGAGAGAAAGAAGGGAGAAAGGGAGGAAGGGAGGGAGGGGGAGAGGGAGGGAGGGAGGGAGGCATTATATATGTACAGGCTATTCATTGCAGCATTATTTGAAATATCAAAAGAGTGGAACAGCCCAATGTCCATCAATTGAAGACTGACAGCAAAAAAGTACGTGCATCCATACAAAAGCATACCCTGAAACTGCAAAAAAAGATGAGAAAGAAACAGTAGTCTGTTTTCGTTTGGTAAAAGCTGCTAGGGTCATTCTACCAGAAATGTGTTGATTTTTATAATGGGAAATTATTAGATTAAAAGCTGCTGAGAAAAATGTTCAAATCAAGGCATCAGGTGAAGCTGTCTCCCCAAAGATCAGCCACTAGCAATCCTGGTAGTGCACAACGGCCACTCTGCGTGTTCCTAGCTTCTCTTCTGGGCTTCGTTGCTTGTGCTGTTGGGGGCTACTCTCTCCCAGGCTTTTCTCTCTCCCAGGTACACTGAGTTCAACTTCAGGAGGCTTCTCTCTGTCACTGCAGCTTTTCTGTGTTTTTGTGTCTATGGTTCTTTATTCCTCAGTTTGTAAAGGACTCCAGTAGGAGGATTAAGATCCACCATTGTTCCTGCAATCTAATCAAAGGCTCTTAACTGAAGTAATTTAATCAAAAGGTCCCACCTACAATAGGTTTACATGCACAGGAATGGATTGCTTTAAGAACAGGATTTTCTAGGATCCATCCAGCTTCAAACTGCTACAACTGTATAGCATGGTCACCAAGATATGTTGTTAAATTACTAAGGCGTGGAAACAGTGTGTATAATATGCTTCCTTTTGCACCAAAGGAGTGGAATATGTGGAAGCAGACTCTAAGATTGTCCCCAATGATCCTTGCCTCCTGGTCTTTATATCCTGTGTAATAAATATGTGTGGAATCTGTGACTTGTTCTAACTAATAGAATATGTCAAAGATGCTGGGATGTCTCTTCCATAATTACATTCTTTTTCTTTTTTTATTGATTGGTAGGGATTATTTCCATTTTCTTGATATTAAATTCACTCACATATCTTCTGCAGTCTAAGACTTTTCACTCTCTTGTTTTTTTGATAAACAGAAGTACTCACTAGTAATAAATTCCAGTTTATCAATCTTTTCTTCTATAGTTAGTGCTACCTGTCCTGTTTCAAATCTTTGCCAATCTCAAGTTCGTGAAAATACTCTCCTATATGTTTCCCTCTGGAAGTTTATACTTTCACCTTTCACATTTACGTTTATGATCCTTCTTAAAGCTAATTTTTGCATATTATGTGAATAAGAGGTCAAGACTCTCATTTCTCCATATAGACACCCACAACACAGAGTTATTTATTGAAAAGATTGTGACTTCCCAAAGTGGTAATTTGAGTCTTTTGTGGACCCCAGAAAATTATGTTCTTAAATTGGCCCATTCCTATGGGTATGAAATTATTATGGACCTTCAATTAGATCAGTTTCACTGAAGGGTCATTTGATTGGATTATTCCATTAAGACATAGTTCAAAGTTGGTCTTATCCTCTTACTAGAGTACTATATAAACGGAATGAATATACAGAGGAAAAGGCCACAGAGACAGAAACCCCTCAGAAGCTGAAAGAGAAGGCCCCAGAAGCCAGAAGAAAAAATCAGTGGAACACAGAAGCTGAGAGGGAATCATTGAAGCCTGAAACTGAACACAGCAAGGCCCGGAGGGGAAAGGAGAGATGAGTAGTTACCAGCACGTACCGGTTCGCCCACTGCCGCAACTTGGGGAGAAAGTATCTCTTAATGCCTTGATTTGGACACTTACATGTCTTCAGAACTTTAAGCTTATAAGTCAATAAATCCCCATTGTAAAGCCAACCCATTTGTGGTATATTGCCTAGGCAGTCTTGAGCAAACTAAAACTGTCTCCTAACTGGTCTCCCTGGCTCCGCTCTTGCCTCCTTAGCATTGGTTCTTCATGTAGCAACCAGGGTGATTTTTTAAAGAATTGAACATTGTATGTTATTAACACCATGCTCAAAATTCTCCAAGTTTCCCATCACTCTCTGAATAAAATTTAAAGAATTCCATAACCCACAAAAATCTACATTAGCTGTCCTGACTACATCTTTGACTTTATTTTTACCTTTTTTTCTATTGCTTGTTATGCTGTAATTGCACACACTGATATCAGCTCTCTTGCTGTTCCTGGAACTCTCTAAGTATGTCCTTTTTTGGGTCCTTTAAAGTAATGTTTCCCCTTATTCAGGGTATTTTTCTCTGAAGTATTTGCATGATTAACTACATTACACTGCTGAACCTCAAATGTCATTTCCTCAGAGAGGCCTCACTTGAGCACTTGGTTTAAAATAACACCATTTCTCTAGCCTTACTCTGCTTTGTGTTTCTTCATAGCACTTCCTATTCCATAACATTATACATTAACTTATTTGTTTGTTGCATGCCCCTCCATATTAGAATATAAGCTACATGTGGGCCAGCCCATTGATTTGTTTACCTCATTTCCCAATCTTAGATAGCACTAGGTGGACCTGAGGGAGTATGTCACCACTAGACATGCCCTAAAAGCAATGCTAAAGGCAGTTCTTCAGACTGAAATAAAAGGACACTAGACAGTGGTTCAAAGCAGCATAAAGAAATAAAGACCTGCATTAAACATAACCATTTGGGTAATTATACATGCCAGTATTATTGTTTTATATTGTTTGGTATGTTACTACTGTATTGTTTTGTATGTAACCCCACTATTTACTTCCTACAGGTGTTAAACAGCAAATGCATTTTTAAAAATTGTGATAAATCTATATTTTTGGACATAAAATGTACATAGATACAAGTGGCAACAAGTACAAAACAATGGTTTCGAGAAAGGGGTATCAGAAAATTAGATGTGCATTGTATTAAAGTTAAGTTGGTATCAAATCAAATATAACAGGTCTATTTTTAGGATGTTAAAATTTAACCCCATGATAACCACAAGAAAAACAGATGAAAAATAGATCCAGGTAGAAATGAGAAGGCATTTAATATGGTACAACACAGAAAAGCAAATAAATTTTAAAAAGTAAACTTTAATGGAAGTAAGGGACAAAACATTTAAAGACTTAAATAAGCTAAGTAGCAAAATGTCAGAAGAAAGATCTGTATTATCAGTAGTGATGTTAAATGTAAATGGATTAAACTCTCTAGTCAAAAGGGAGAGATTGGCAGAATGGATAAAAAAGCATGACCCAACTATATACTTTCTGCAAAAAAAATAATTTTAAAGTCAAAGATACAAGTAGGTTGATGGTGAAAGGATAGAAAGAAATATGCGATGCCAGTAATAACAAAAGAGACCTAGGGTGGCTATATTTATATGGGATAAAATAGACTTTAAGTCAAAAACAGTTACTAGGGACAAAGATGGTCATTACATACAGATAAAGACAATAATTCAACAGGAAGATATAAATATTATCAATATATATGCATCTAATAGCAGAGTCCCAAAATATATGAAGAAAGGGATAAATTGATAGTTCTGCATGTTTTTAAAGATTTATTCATTTATTTCTTTATCTCCCCTCCCCCCCCACCCCAGTTGTCTGTTCTCTGTGTCTATTTGCTGCATCTTCTTGTCCACTTCTGTTGTTGTCAGTGGCACAGAAACCTGTGTTTCTTTTTGTTGTGTCATCCTGTGTCAGCTCTCCGTGTGGATGGTGCCATTCTTAGGCAGGCCGCACTTTCTTTCGCTCTGGGCGGTTCTCCTTACAGTGCGCACTCCTTGCACATGGGGCTCTCCTATGCAAGGGACACCCCTGCATGGCAGGGCACTCCTTGCACGCATCAGAACTGCACATGGGCCAGCTCCACACTGGTCAAGGAGGCCCGGGGTTTGAACCGCGGGGTCCCATGTGGTACACAGGCGCCCAAACCCCTGGGCCAAGTCCGCTTCCCAATAGTTCTGCATTAATAATAGGATACTTTAATATACAACTCTCAATAATAGAAAACATCTAGTCAGAAGATCAATAAGGGCTTGAATGATACCCTAAACCAACTAGAACTAACAGACATACATTGAACAATGGAGCCAACGAAAATAGAATACACATTCTTTTTGAGTGCACATGGATCATTCTCAGGATAGACCTTATGTTTCATCATAAAACAAGTCTCAATAAATTCAAAACCACTAAAATCATACAATATGCATTCTCCGACTAAAATGGAATGAAGCTAGAAACCAGTAACAGAGGGAGAAAGGGACATTCACAATTATGTGGACATTAAACAACATGTTATTAAACAACTAATGGGTTATGAGGAAATCAGAAGCAAAATTAGGAAATATCTTGAGGCAAATGAAAATGAAAATACAACATACCAAAATTTATCAGTTGCAGCTAAAGCAATGCTGAGAAGGAAATGCATTTTTCTAAATGATTCCATTAAAAAAGAAACAAGAGGGAAACAGACTTTGGCCCAGTGGTTAGGGCATCCGTCTACCACATGGGAGGTCCGCGGTTCAAACCCCGGACCTCCTTGACCCGTGTGGAGCTGGCCATGCGCAGCGCTGATGCGCGCAAGGAGTGCTGTGCCACGCAAGGGTGTCCCTCGCGTGGGGGAGCCCCATGCGCAAGGAGTGCACCCATAAGGAGAGCCGCCCAGCGTGAAAAGAAAGTGCAGCCTGCCCAGGAATGGCGCCGCCCACACTTCCCGTGCCGCTGACGACAACAGACGCGGACAAAGAAACAAGACGCAGCAAATAGACACCAAGAACAGACAACAAGGGGAGGGGGGGAAATTAAATAAATAAATAAATCTTTAAAAAAAAAAAAAAAAACAAGACTTCAAATCAGAAACCTAACCTCAAAACTGGAAGAATTAATTAAGGAAGAGCAAACTAAACCCAAAGTGAGCATAAGGAAAGAAAGAAAAAAAAAAAAAAAAACAAGATTAGAGCAGCCATAAAAGAAATAGGAAAAAAAAATAGAGAGAATCAATGAAACCAAAAGTTGGCTCTGTATTCAATAAACTAGATAACCTGGATTAAATGGGCCAATTCTGAGATACATACAAACTACCTACATTGACTCAAAAAGAAACAGAAGATCTCAACAAACCAATTACTAATAATAAGATTGAATCTGTAATGAAAAACAGCCCAACAGTCAAAAGACCAGGACTAGATCTTCACAGAGGAATTCTACCAAACATTCCAAGACATAACTCCAATTCTGTTCAAAATCTTCCAATAACAACTGAAGAGGACACACTCCCTAACTCATTCCGCATGACCATTATCACCTTCATACCAAAGCCAGATAAAAATACCACTAGAAAGAAAATTAGACCAATAACTTATGAATAGAGATGCAAAAATCCTCAACAAAATACTAGCAAACAAAATCCTATAGCATATTAAAAGAAGTATGCCCCATAATGAAGTGAGATTTATCCCTAGTATTCAAGGTTGGTTCAACATAAGAAAATCAATTAATGTAATACACCACATTAAGATAATGAAGGAAAGAAACCACAGTATCATCTCAATTGATGCAGAAAAGGCATTTGACAAAATACAGCACCCTTTCTTGATAAAAAAACACTTAGAACATTAGGAATAGATGGTATTTCCTCAACATGATAAAGGGCATATATGAAAAGTCCACAGGTAATAAGCTACTTAATGGTGAAAGACAAAATATTCCCTCTAAGATCTGGAACAAGACAAGGATTCACACTTTCATCCAGTTAATTGTGTTGTGAGTCCATGCTAGCTAGAGCAATCATGCAAGAAAAAGGAATCAAATGCATCCAATTTGGAAAGGAAGAAGTAAAACTTTCACTATTTGCAGATGATATGATCTTATATACAGAAAATCCTGAAGAACCTACAACAAACTTCCTAGAGCCAATAAATGAATCAGCAAAGTCATGGGGTACAAGGTCAACACCCAAGAATCAGTAGTGATTTATATATAAGCAATAAACAATTAGAAGAAGAAAATTCCATTCACAACAGCAACTAAAAGAATCAAATATCTAGGAATAAATTTGACTTTGGATGTAAATGACTTGTACACAGAGAACTACAAAACATTATTAAAGTAATGAAAGAAGACCTAAATAAATGGAAAAATAGTTCATGTTCAGGGATTGGAAGATTAAATATCACTAACATATCAATACTACCTAAAGCAATTCATAGATTCAGTGTAATCCCAATTAAAATGCCAACAACCTTCTTTGCAGAAATGAAGACGCCAATAATCAAATTTATATGGAAGAATAAGTGGCTCTAAATAGCTAAAGCCATCTTGAAAAAGAAGAATGAAGTTGAAAGACTCAACTTCCCAATCTTAAAAGTTATTACAAAGCCACAGTAATCAAAAGAGCATATTACTGGCACAAGAACAGACATATAGATCAATAGAATAGAATTGAGAGCTCAGAAATCAATCCTCACATTTACAGCCAACTAATTTTTCACAAGGTGGCAAAGACGGGAGAGAATAGTCTCTTCAACAAACGGTGCTGAGAAAACTGAATCTCCATTTGCAAACAAAATAAGGAAGACCTCAGCTAACAACATATACAAAATTAACTCAAAATGGATCAAAGAATTAAATATAAGAGCTAGAGCTATCGAACTACTAGAAGAAAATAAGGAAGAATCTTTAGGATGTTGTATTAGACAATGGTTTCTTAGACTCTACACCCAAAGCAAAAACAACACAAGAAATTTAGTTAAATGGGACCTTAGTAAAATTTAAAACTTTTGGTCCTCAAAGGGATTATCATAAAAGCAAAAAGACAACCTACCCAATGGGAGAAAATATTTGGAAAACACATATCCAATAAAGGATTAAAATCCAGTATGTATAAAGAAATCCTTCAATTCAACAACAAAAAGAAAAACAACCCAATTCAAAATTGTGCAAAAGACTTGAAAACATTTCTCCAAAGAAGATATTAAAAATGGCCAGAAAGCACATGAAAACATATTCAACATCATTAGCCATCTGGGAAATGCAAATCAAAACCACAATGAGGGGAAGCAGATATGGCTCAATGGATAGAGCTTCTGCCTTCCATATAGGAGGTCCAGGGTTTGATACCCAAGGCCTCCTGGCCCATGTGATGAGCTGGCCTATGCAGAGTGCTGCCATGCACAAGGAGTGTCGCCTCACACAGGGGTGCCCCCATGCAAGGAGTGCAGCCCTGCACAGGAGAGCAGACCACCTAGGACTGGTGCTGCCTACACGGAGAGCTGATGCAGCAAGATGACACAACAATATGAGATGCAGCAAACTTGGGACCTGAGGTGGAGCCAGAGAATGTTCGCCTTTCTCTCACTCTGGAAGGTCCCAGGATGGGTTCCCAGAGTCACCTAATATGAATACAGCACACACAGAAAAACACAAAGCGAATGGACACAGAAAGCAGAAAACAGAGGGGAGAGGGTGGAAAAATAAGAAGAAGGAAAAAAAAAACCACAATGAGATACCATTTCATACTCACTAGAATGGCTATGACTTTTTTTTTTAAAGGCAGAAAAAAACAAATGTTAGAGAGCATGTGGAGAAATAGGAATACTCATTCATTGTTGGTGGCCATGTAAAATGTTGCAGCCATTGTGGAAGACATTTTAGTGGTCCTCAGAAAACTATATAGAACTACTATATGCCCCAGCAATCCCAGTACCAAAAGAATTGAAAGCAGGGAATCAAACAGATATT